>NW_003298881.1:23948-41767 GCF_000151645.1 Tuber melanosporum | reverse complement strand
TGGGTAGAAAGATACAGAGAATGAGTAAGGGACCCTCTTCACGTCTTAATATGCCTGTAACAATGAGCTTCATAAGTGGCTGGAAAAATACCTCTGATCTCTCACCTCTCTCCAGAGTCTCCACACACCTACCAAGTGGACCTCACCCCCCTCCAAACCCTTGTGGCCAGCCATGCTCTCTGATCTGTGCAGGATGTGTTGCACCTGCACTGTGCTTCACCCCTGAAATGCCACTTCTTCATCATAGTGAGAGTATTGGGATCATAACAACAGGTACTTCAAGGCGATTAAGCAGGCTAGAAGGTAGTACTAGCAGGGCTGCCTTATACAAGTTACACTCCAATCTGTTTGTAGAGCCAAGAGTGCTTCCTACAGCCCTAAACTGGATATGTTTCAGCATCTGCCCAGGGCCTCAACCCCCACCCAGCTCAACTTCACGTTCTTTTATGATTTCTTTCCTCCCAAACTACCAATCTCCTCAGCTGCCATCCTCCAGAAACCCCTGGAAACAGCCTCGATTTTCTCTGTGATGATTGTCAGGGTCCTGTGGAATTCTTCCAATACTTTTACCCCTGGCCCCTGTTCTATTCCCTATGCTGATTGGAAGACTGTCTATGCCCTCAACCCTGATCTCATAGTCTAGCTCCTCAAGCGACTCCCGGAGCACAGTTATCACCGGCAGTCTCTTCAGGGTGCCAAAGGGATTGGCTTCCACAAATATCGCAAAGTGTAGTCCTCCCCCCTTCCTCCTTGCCAATAATCCTGCTGTTAGAGACAGTCTCTGAGCTGTTGGAGTACATAGTCACTAGATAGTTTTCTCTTATAGCCAGTTCACAAGATCTCATCAACTCACACCTTGGTAGTACTCTACTTAGGCTCTCTCACTTCGACACATCGACTGCACTGGTTCAATAGATCAGGATTAGGCATGCTCCTCTCCTCAAAGTTTCCTTCTGCTTGCTCGACATCACGGGAGGTTTCACAAATATTTCTCGCTTGGCACTGTTTTACAATCTTTATTTCAAAGGCATTCCTGCCTGTCCTGTGTGCTTGGTCAGTCCTTCCTTACAGACTTTCACTATTTCATGCTTTTTGAGACTCAACCAAGTTTTTTCATACTTTTCTTGTTGTATGACGCAAAAGTCCATGATCTTGTGTTTGTTACTTCTTTGATTTTTCTCTTGAATATTCATGGTTCCATACCCCAAGCCATTATTTTTTCTTCTGATGATCATTTTTCCTTTATGGTTTCTAAAAGTTCTTATCCTGGGAATGTTCAGGTTCTTCAACAGGTATTTTCTTTACTTTTTCATGAGAAGCCAAGGTAGGTATTTCCTTCTTGGTTCTCAAAACAGAATTTGTATACTGGCAGATGCCTACGGATTAGGATCCAGTCTGCCATATCTGCAATGTCCTTGACAGCGCTCACTTTCCTCCCTCAAAAGCACTTAGGTGGCTTGGCTACTCAGTCACCTTCGATACCACTTAACATTTCATGCAGCAGAGGGTGCTTGCCCACATGAACTTCACTATAGTCATAAGCCTGTTCCCACCAGCCATGGCCCCCGTCCCCCACATGGTCCACAGCATTGCCACTGGCTTCCTCTTTCTAATTCTCACCTATGGTGCTGACCTGTTCTCTCTTACCCTGATGACATTTGATAATATGTCCCGATATTAGAACTGGGTGTTGTGATAAGTGACGAACTGTATCTCCGCCACCCCTACAACCATACTGGACTCTGAAGCCTGCCTCTCCCCATGGCTATCATCCTCTCTCTTCGATGAAGAATGGCCATCCTGCACCTGGCACAATCCTTCACTCTGATCATGCTTGCAGCTAGTAACTCGGAGATTACTCCGTCATTATTGCAACAGCTAGATTTCGCTTACCTTGGACAAATAATGCTCCTTTTTGCATGGCAGGTGACATTAATGTCCAAACATGCTATGCCACTCTCTCCCACTGGTGCTGGACATGGTTCATGTGTTTTCACTTGCATCTGCCTACCTCCTCCCAGGCCGGCTTCCTCACTGGAACCCTGATGCTCGGGTGACCTATGCCTCCTTAAATGCTAAGCACTTGCTACGTCACACTGGCAGTGGGGCCTTTGTGGTCCCACTACTCAAATACTATGAGTTACAGGTAACCTCCTGGCCTTAGTACTTTGTGGGCTGGGACTGGTTTAGCGTGCACTGGATACATCGGATCAGATCAGGAAAAAGCAACCTTGTTGGCAACAGTTCCAAGGACAAGGACGCGGAAACAACCTTATGTCCTCACTTCAAGGATGACTCTGTGGACCTCCACCACAAGCTTGTAACCTGTCCTGTCAAAACTGATATGCTAGTGCTCCTTCTCTCTATATTGCAAAACATTGGTCCCAACTGCCTCCTATGGTCCTTGGGCTCCCTTATCAAGGGGTTGGCTGCATGGAGATCCTTAACTGGAGCTGCCTTGCCAGCAGATATACTTTCCCATAGGGCCCCTCTGACAGCACCTCGGGCTGCCAAGGTTGCTGTTTGTCAGTTCATGCTTTGTCATTTACATCTATACTTAGCATTAGCTAGCGATGGATGTTATAGATTCATTAATTACCTGAGCAGTTACTATTTGTGGTGCTAGATCAGATGTCAATAGTGAGAGAGGAGCCACAGGTTTCGTTGGTTGGTTCTTTTTTAAGATTGAGGTTTTCTTTACCCTATAGCTCATTCTGCTTGCAAGTTCTTGTATCTTAACAAAAAATACATAATATAAATAAAAAATACAAAATAAAAAAGCTCCACATCACTTCTCATGCTCCACCCCATTATAACACTGGTCAAAGAAAGAACCAAACATCAATTTTCACCAAGCCTCCTTCTCATTAGCAGAAAACCTTTTCCGAATGCCTTACCTTTATCCCTCACTTAGGGACAAAGACCTTTTTATACCACCAGGGCCCCTGGCAAAAAGAAAAGAAAAGGAGTGGCCAGAGATGCCACTCCCCCTGCCCAGAGGATACAAACCCCACCCATGACCTGGCCTGCTACCTTGGCAACCAATATACATAATCACCTAATATTAGGCCCCCAAGGCCTCACAACTCTGGTATACATCAGGCACAGAGTTGTAGGACTACCTAATCCCTCCCTTTAATTCCAGATATTTACAAACATGGAACAGCACCTGACACCAACTACTTCCAAGAACTTTTCATTACAATAGTGGGAGACCTGGATCTTCAGGAACTAGACCCCCATCCATAGAAAACTTTCTTTTCTAAGATACCGTAAGATGTACACTAGGACAACAGGAAAGATGTTCATAGACTCTAGGAGCTAGTCAACAACCTCATAGATGGATTGAAAGTCTACAAGGACATTGCCTTTGTAATACAGGGATCTGTGACTGTACTTGCTACCAAGTATGCCCCAGCAGCCCCCCCACCTACCCAGTCAGGGTCTGCCTCTGCCCTCTCATCTCATCCAGCTTCCTCATCCCATGCACCACCTGTCCTGGATTGTACCCCTACTTGGGCCACTGTTGTCAGGAATGAGTAGAAGAAGGCCAGCAAATCAAAGCCCACCACTGTGGTCAAATTATCACCTCCAGGCACAGCCCTGGCACCAAAGAAGGGTATTACTATGAGTTTAAAGTAACATATCTTCAATGGCGATGGTACTACTCCCACAGCGACTAAAATGGACCTCCAAAATTCTTTAAACAAAGCTCTTTCAGCCACCGTGATTCACAGTCTTACACACAGTCAACAATGTCAACATCACCACCAAGGATGATGTTAAGACCATGAGCCTGAACAGCACAGTCTCTACCTTCAGTTACCTCATGCCAAGTCAAACCTTCGACCATATGAACATACCTCTTACTTAACTAGTCATTCATGCCCTACCCTCCTCTCACTCACTTGCAACCGTTGTAACTGAACTCACTAATGGCAACTCTGGGCTTGCTCTCACTCACCAGCTGAGGTGGCTCAGCTCTGATAATGTAAGGTGTGACAAACCTGCCTTCCCTATTGTCATCTCCATCACTGGCCCCAGTGCACCTCTTTTTGTTGACAATAGACAGGCTGCCTTCTCCTCCACCTTCAGAACTGAATGGCAGCTACACTTTAACTCCTAAACCCAATACTCTAATTGCTGTGGCTTTGGGTACTACAACCAGTACACTGCACCAATAGCTAGCAGATGGTGCATACTTTCTCATGCTACAGGGGACAATGCCTGCCCTACTCCTGCCTGCTTCTTCTATGGCTGCCTCTATATTGACTCTATTCTGAGATCCATCAACTGTTATGGCCCTTGTGAGTCACATCCTCTGCCCATCCATAGTGCCCTGATATTGTTCCACAGTCTATGGTGGATCATGTAATGGATATGGTTAATACCAAGGCCCTGTGCCCTTATATTTTCTCTCTTTAGCAACCCATGGGTTTTCCTCTCCCCCCACAGCAGTAATCAGTATTGGCTAACTCTGGTGATCATTTTTGTCCTCTCTGCCACCGACCAATAAAATGCTGTTACTTAGTGTTGTTTTATTTGTATGAGTTCCAGCATAGTACATCAAGGGTGATTTGCTCCTAACACCCGGACGATGAGAACATGGAGCCGCTGGTTTATTTTATTTGTTTATTGGGAATCAGGTTTTCTTTATGCCATAGCTCCCAATGAATGTGAGATTCTAGTACCTTAACAAGGAATAATATGGTATAAGAAGAAGAAAAGTTTAGAAAGAATAAAAGAAAGAAAGAAAGAAAAGCTCTCTATTACTGGTTTGCATTCTAGAGCACCCAACCCCTGTCCACTGTCTAGTCAACCTTTACATGTCGGACCAAGCTTCTCCTGTAGTGGAATAGAACACTCCCTCGTTTTCTAAGATTTACCTGACAGATGTGCTTTTGCCACTACATCTCCAATACAACCTCATGAATAAAAATCTCTTTATATTATCAACATGTTAGTGGCAAGCTGACAGGTCTGACCATATGCTATACCAACTATGGCATTCTCTACCAACATAGACTTAGTCTACAACAAACATCTGCAGCCTGTGAACATCTATCCGCTTGTTCTGTATTCTATATCTTTCCATATTACAGCCACCCAGCTTTCCTAATTGACCCCTTCAGAGGTTGACTACCAATAGGCTCTACCCACGGTCAACCATCTGAGAGGTAGGTCGTCTTGTACCATTAGACTAGAATCTTAAGCTCCTTAATAATTCTGTAATACTATTCCACTTTCTAGGTAACAGACTTCGGTTACCTCGCCTACTGGCCTCCGGTACCATTACATGCTACCTTTAACATTAAAGTAGTATTACACTGTTAATTGTGGTCCATTATGCACCAAACCAGCTGGACGTGGTACTCCCGGTTCTCCCTGCTCCTCATATGCTGGGGACAGCTACCTGTCAACTGGACCGCTAGAGTTTACACATTGTGACAACAGCACCACTGGTAGCGTTTTAATAGACTCACAGCAACATCTCAGACTGTAGCCCCGTCTGTTAGGGATTTAACACTTGGCCTACGGAGGGTGGTAGCTACCACAACTCGATGTTACAGCTTGTTTGGATCTCAACAGATCGTGCGTGCGTGGTTCTCACAAGTTGATATTCGAACACACCATATTGTTTCATATAATGAACAATCTATTAACTTCTGCCCACACCCCCAGTAACACCTTAATTTCAACATTGTATAACTACGCTCCATTGCAGGATAGCCTGTGGCTCAAGGTAGCGCAATTATAGTCTGAAGGTAGAGTAATAGCGCCCTGTGTTTCCTTACAGAGTAGGGTAACTCTACCTGGACTCAGTGTTTAGCAATTCAGCTAACTCCCAAATTGACTACTTGGGTTATGCAGTGGTGTAACTACTGCTTCTTACTAGTACCTATGTACATCTTAGTCTGGCAGAGCATGTCTGACTCAGGTACCTAACTAACAGTACCTCTATTGCATAGACTCCTATCTACTACCATTCCTACAATTGTAGTCTCTTGGTACCGGTATGGAAATGGGTTTGGCTAATTGTAAGAGTACTCAGCGGAGACTTGTTACAGTGAGGTAGGGCAAGGTCCAATCCAGTGTCTCCAATGCACACAACCTGCTAAGTACTGTAAAGCTATCACGCTGGTGGTGCACAGTTCTGATAGTAGGATGCGACCATTGGCTTGGATTTGTCCAGGCTTTAGGGTTTGGTGTTGTGGTGTTAGATTAGTTTCTCTGGCTCGGCCACGTGTCTTGTGGGAGGAGGACTGTACCAAGGCTGGGAGATTGTCCTCCAAATGATTATGGTCAGTTACCACTCCAAAGTTTCCTTTGTTAAGGGGTATTGGGCAGATGTTAGTTTGTTTGGGTACTCACCACTACCTTGTATGTTCCTTGTGGATCCATTCTGACAACAGACAAGTTGTCTATGGCACCTGGAGGCAATTACTGTTTCCCTCACTTTGCTCATGTTCATGCTTGCATCAACATCCTAGAACCTGTTTTTAAACATTTTGTGGGACACACTATTGCCACTTCCAATCCTTACAAAATAAAGAACTCGCTGCTTTGTTTGCACCATTACCTAGTTGGCAGAAGCTTTTAAGCCACCTGAGGTTTGGACAAGGACTCAACCACAGGGCTCTTGGTGCAATTCCACACTGACTAAGTGTTGGAGTACACCATCTCTCTCGCCAGCTCCATTCCTACTGACTTCCTGGTGATTATCCAGCAGTCCTCCCTTCTTGTGGCTAAGGACCACTTGACTGCCATGCTTGAGGCCAGCAGCTGCTCTATTACGGTCTCTACAGCTAGTAGTAAGGTGGAAAGGGGTCAACAGTGCCTTCAATGATACCCACCCCATTCTCTTGATCACACTTCCTCATTGACCTTCTGCTTTGTTGTAGACGTGTCATCCAGAGAATGAGACTCCAACAAAGAGCCCCGGTTCAAGCTATTTGACTCTGTCACTGAAGACTACAACCCTCCTCCTGCTGGTAAGGGCCACTCCACACAGTCTAAATCCCCAGCTAAGCTCACTACCACCTCTCTTATACCGTTGTTTCTATGGGCCATCAACAGAGATGAAGGATGAAAGATACAGATTGTTACTGCTCTTCCTGGGCTTCTCCTGGATACGCACTACATGCAGCTTACCCCTCTAGTTCATTAGGTCTCTGGCCACGTGAGGTTACCCCCTCCCTGCCTTTACTAGCCTAGGCAGACATGTTACCTTCTAGTGCAATAGTATCTCATGACACGCTTATGGCACATCAGAAGTGTTGGAGTTTACATGTAACGGGATTGGATTATCGTGTTCACACCCAGGTCTCTGGCACTGCCCTTGTCCCTGCCGGACCTCACTACACTCTCCATGTTCTCATAATGTACACTGTAGGACAGGTGCCTCCTGATACCCAGCAACTCCCAGGTCCCAGTTGAAGCTCCACTCCCAGACACTTAGCAAGAGGATACTAATGTCCTCCTCGCATAGGCAAACTCTGTTGAAGTCATAGTAGGCGAAATGCTAGATGCTGGTAGGACCCGCTCCCCCAGCCTTGCATCAGGTAGTGTTAATTGGTCCATCTTAGAAAGCAGGGAGGATATCTGCTCTAGCAACATGAAGTGTCGGCTCTCGTTAGAAATAAGTTTGGTACAAGAGGACACCATTTATGTCATTCAGGCCTGGATGACACAGGTGTTCTAAGTGAAAAATGGCAGGTCTACTGGAACTGCCTCCATGCAGGGGAGGATTTACCAGGTGGAATGGTCTGTGCTATGACTGGTGGATATTGAGGCAAGCAGAGAGAGGCGATTGAGATCCCCCAGGGTAATTTGTCCCCATGACAATTCTCCCTCTCTGGGTTGACACGTGGTGCTTCCACTGTCTCCTCATGGACCACTGCACCGTCTACTACCTCTAAAGATGGGGATGCTGCTCTGGCAGCTCCTACTGGTAAGGCATCCTGGATGAAGGCAGCACCACCTGCCCGCCTGATTTCCACCACATCCTCCCAACAATCCAACAGAGAATACTCTTCCAGTAATCGGTTGGTACACCTGTGTGTGGCATGGAAGGGCGATGGTAAGTCAGTGTTCTGGGAGGAGGAACGAGCTGTGGCCACAGGAAGGAAGAGAAGAACAAGGAGGTGGAGGGGACCGCACCCATGCAGTGCCCAGAGGTTGAGGAGAATGGCTGCATAGAAGTCTGTTGGTGCTGAGGATTTGGTGACCCTGTCCCAGACTCGGGTGATGAAAGCTTACAAGTAGAATGATGTTCTGACTGTGGCCTTAGTGGTTCCAGTGATTCCATTAGGCCTGGCAGCGGTTGCCACTAGCACTTAGAAGGTAGTTCACCCCTGAGAGGTGGTAGGTGTGCCCAGTGGACCTGCAGACCTCTTGAACTCTTCACCTGCAGTGACGACATCTTTGCTGACCCCCAACCCAACTGGAAGGTATATCATCTGGCACTTCCCAATCTACATAGAGGTTGCCCTGCAATGGTGTCTCAAGGTCGCGACAATCAGGAATCACATCAATTGCATCCTGTTTAATAAGCTGAAAATTCATGTTTCCCGACTATACATTAAATCTAGCCATGTAAGGTCCAAGATTATGTGTATTGTCATGATGCCGGCTGTCCACAATATTTATGAATTGGATAATAAGCTCAGCAAAGCTAGGTTCAGCCTCCTACAAGAACTAGGGCTTCTTGACAGTGAGTTGAAGATCATTTTGTGTCTGGTCGTGCTTGCTGATACAGAGTAAGAGTCAATTTGACTGATTGCAGGTTAAATTGGTAGTGCCACCAGGAATGGCCTCTCTACCAACATGGAGCAATCCTACCTTGGGTTAGCAACAGTCTCCCAAGCTGACATTATGGGGTTCAGTCCATGGTATGAGGACGGCCAATGCAGTACCGTATAGTGTCTACTTTGTGGTTAGAAAGCATGACAGGATCAAGGCCATCCTGAAGATAGGGAGGTTGTGCCATAGTAGATGTTCCCAGAATGTTAGCATCTTTGAGGAACACTGTCTGGCCAACGCATTTGGTAAGTCTTTAGAAGTTAGCTACAACAAGCAGACTTATGGCCTTTCCCCATACTATTGGTTTTGGTTTGGGGAACACCTCTCCTGGGAGTACATGTGTAGTTAGCCCAGGTGCCCTAGAGGTGTGGGCAAAGCCTGCGGGCACACCAGACAGCTGTGTTAGCTTTACAAGATGATGGACCATTTAGTTGGTTATGAACAGTCTACAGTCGGGTCCAGAAAGTCTTCATACCCTTGAATCAAAACCATGCAACCACTTATCACCATCACCACTACCACTACCATGGCCCCACCACATAGCTCAGAGCCTGAGAAGACTTGAATAAGGAAGTTTATTGCATGTATAAACATACAAATATGGGGCATAATAAAATTTCCCAGTTGTTAGGTCTTTCCAAGTGCATATTTTATTATGTGGTCAAAAGATGAAAATCTAAGAGTGGAAACAGGCATGATGTAAAAAGAGGTAGAAGACCAACCAAGATAACCCATGGCAAAAGAAAAAATAGTTGAGCAAGGTATTGATACTGAGCCTTCTTTAGCATTACACAACATCACCAACAATGCTAATATTGTTCTATGCAAGACCACTATTGATATGATCATCTCAGAAGCTTGTTTTAATCTTCTGATACCCAGAAAACAGCCTTGTTGGAGAAAAGAATATAGAAGAAGAGAAAGGAATTTACTAGAAGGAAGAACTGGAAGTTGGCATGAAATTAAGTGGTTTTGGTGGATGAAGCTACAATTGTCTACGATCCAAAGGCTACTGGAAAAATGGTCAGAGTTAGGTCTAATGAAGAGTTGGAAGAAAAAGCTTGAAGCATAGCTTTAAGTGTGAGAGAACTATTATTGGGGTTTATACTGCAATGGTGAAGGCTGGGAGGACTGAGTTAATTCTTGTCAGGAAGAGGGGACAGGAGGAAACGACCAGCAAATGAGACAAGCTTGACTTTAATTTCTACCAATATTCAACCGAAATCCACCAACTACACCATATCACTCTTATACAAGATCTGGATAGGCCTTCTTACTATCTCCGTCTAGCTGCCGACAATACCTCCAGGCATGGTGGTGAGGAAAATCGAAAATTGGAGGCTGACTGTAGTTACAAAAAACTCTGTTGACCACCCAACTCACCAGATCTCTAGCCTATAGAAAGCACCTAGGTACTACTTAAAAGAGTCCTCACCAAGAGATTCTCCAAACTAGAGCAAAGAGTTCACAGTACTGCTGAATTGTTAGAGGTGGCAAAGGAGGAGTGGGGATTAATTCCTCAAGAGAAGTTGGATAGATGGATAGATAGAATGCCGGAGAGAATATTGACTGTACTGGATGCAGATAGAGGCCATACAAAATGGTAATAATGCTTTTCTATCATGTTCTAGCTATAGTATTAGCTTTTCTTTAATTGAATCCTGTTCTGTTTTTCTGAATCTTTTGTAGTTCGGTGTTGTGGTAGTGCTATTACCAGGCTGGGGTGCGAAGAATTTGCTGACACCACTGTACTGCCCATTTGGCTAAATCAGTGTATCTTATACCCAATTCGACAGTTGCTAGGGAAAGAAGAGAGTGTGGAAGAGCGGCAGCAGAATATACTGAGGTTGAAAAATGAGGCAGGAGATAGAACTATCACAGCCGGGATATGTCACTAATGTCCCAATTGGTGGAGGTAATTGATGATGTGGATGAAGTTGCCCACCTACAGAAGAAGTCTGAGAAGGCCAAGGGTAAAGAAGCAGTCAGGCCATCCCTATCCCCGTCCCCAATATGGGTAATCTTGAGGAAGCTTAGGACCACAAAGAAGAGTTATAAGTCTTAGATTGCTTGCTACATGTACAGTGCTGTTATTTCCTTTGGAGCTTGTAATCCAAAGAGATCCGCCAAAGCACACCTTGAATACTCATTACAACAGTTGTATTGATATGTGGAGTAGTGGTCACAATCAGGGGCTGGTATTTAATTTGTTTTCCAAAGTTTATCTTTCTTTTTATAATTGAACTTCCAGTTGCTTGAGAGGGACAGTATGTACCAATAGAAGGGGATAGGTAGTATTTGTTTTCTTTTATTAAGGAGATAGGAAATTGAGGTATTTTATAGTCAGACATTTGTAGGATCTGTATCACAAACTTTGCAGCGTGCATGGGTGAGTACTAAGAGAAGGGTGAAAAGAATGAAATTGCTAGGGTTTACATCCCACTTAATGAGACAAAGGGCTAGGTTAATACATGGCTTGTAGAGCTTAGAGAACCAGATACCATGTTTGGTGACTCCTATGCTGGACAAAGAGATTGGAACATGCCATCTGATGTGCCCAGGCATGCACATGGGTGGTGACACTTGTTTCGACTCTTGTTCACCCCGATTTGCCCTTATAAGAGTCTCATGCTACTGTGAACATTCCCCAATATATCTAAGATGGTCTTATGCCTTTGCAGTGCTCCAGATACCAAGCAATTGTATCTAAATGTGGCCGGGTGTAAGAACTTAGCCCCATCTAACAAGCTGAGAGTCGATGTTGTACATAACCTGATTCCTGAGAGACCTGCTTGGAAGAAGCCAGAGCTGGAAATGGTTGGCAAACAGCTAGATGCATTCAAGAAAGTGGAACATGAGAAGTTGTAAGAAGCAGTAAGAAGTGTGGTGGACACACTTCTTCAAGCCTCAGTTGGTCGAGGCCAGGGCAAGTGGTGGTGCTATTAGTACAGGAGTCATAGACATTGCAACCACCCTGAATAGGTTAATAGCACTTGCAATGGGAATCTCGAGTTTCGAACATACTCCTCTGTCCCCTTACATGACCCACACATTACCATACATATATTACTTAGTTGTGTCCTGTGACCATTATGCTAGAGAATTGAAGATGTCAGAATGACCCATGTTATGTCGCTACCATCTCTCCAACCAGAACCTAAGTGTGGAATATCCAGAGAGAGTCCTTCGGCTAGGTCTGTGCTGTGGAATGAAGTAGATCTGTCAACGACCAGAACAGCCACTAGGCTTAAAGGTCGGGGACCTTTGATATAGTCTTTAGGTAACAAGACATGTTTGCAAAAAGATATGATCTTGAATGTTAGAGGATCTTTGTAAAGAGCCATTATATCCTCAGCCATTCTACAATTATTAGAAGAGTTTTGTACTCCTAGGAAGCACTACAAAAGAAGTAACTGAACTTCTCACAGTGTTACAACTAGGTCAAAGAAGGTGTGGTTGCTGTTGGAATTCTGACCAAAACCAAACAATGAGGAAAACCCTATTACCTAGGAAAACCAGTAATTCCCAGCCACAGGATTATCAGCCAACTTGACAGAATGGGTTCCAGTGAATTAATAGGCTGCCATCAACAGGTTATCTGTTTGTCAGATCAGGAGTTATAAAGGTTTAGAGTCAGCTACCTGGACAGGTTGCATCTACAATTACTCCTCCATACATGGTACATTAATTAAACTGATTTTTTTTTTATCAAATCAATCAGGGGAGGCAAACCCCATTGAAATGGAGAACTAGGCCATAAATGTAAAAACTGCAAACATGGGAAAATTGCATTTTGAAACTGCAGTTTTCCCCAAGTGGCAAAAGAGTAGATTACCGAAGAGAGTGTGATGGTTTCCATAATTTCTGAGAGTTCAAACTTCTGGAGAACATGGGATATTGCGAGTCTTGTTAGAAAGGTACATATTTGTTTAAGAGTTACATGTACTTCTCGAACACTCTGACTGGAGATAGAAACTTCAAAGTGCCTTCCAAGCTTTAAGACATTGTCAAGCTATGGAAAAGAGACCTTAATGATATAATATTGTTTCAAGAATTCCATTCTAGAGTTCGTCATCAGAAGTGATCGTGATCTTCGATATATTTAATTGTGGTTGCCCCTTTGTCCCGGTGGGCTTTTCCTTTGTGCTTGTGCCATTACCACTGAACTACCAACTCTCAATGATCAACTTTGTATATTATAGAATAAGAGAATTGTAAATAAAGTTAGTTAATATCTCATATAACCTTCCATTACTTAGAATACTGCAGTTACTCAATTAGCATTTGATTTCCATAACTTTTCAAAAAACTCTTTAGCAATTGTCTCCTAAACCAAAGGTAGTAATTGTACAAGCCTCTTCTTTGTGGGTTCTGTTCTGCATGGAGCATCTACAATCCTTGGATACTGTGGGTATAATGGCTTTTTACACTCCACCCATACATGATCAATAGGATTTAAATTATGGGAGTCATAAGGATATTCAACCAATTTAATACAATTTCTCTTAAACCAATCCAAAACATTATAGGCCTTAAGAACAGGAGCATTGTCTTCTTGAAAAAGAATATCCTCAACTTGCATATCAAAGGCAATCAGCTGATGAATAACAGGAAAAAGATATCTTCACAAGAGGGTAACATACCTAGTCTTATTGATATTTTTGACGAAGAGACTTTTCTCTTCCCCCAAAAGCACCCACCTACCATTAGTGAAATTCCACTGATGTTTTCCTGTAGGTGAACACAATCTGCAAGCCACTGCTCACCACGTTCTCTGAAACTCCCCTGCTGCCTAGGATCTTTAGATTTCTACGTACTATACTCATCACTCCAAATGACTCTCTCAAAATCCACAGCTATCTAATCCTTAAGAGCTTTAGGCCTGGCTAATCTTTTAGCACTATGCATAGACTTGAGCATTGTTCTTTCATTAAATTGCCAGTTCTTGATATGAACTTCTCTGACTATCCTGTTGACTATAAATTTATTACAGAGTCAGGTAATCTCATATCCTATCACGCAGGTTAGTGTAGGGGATTGGTTGTTACCAAGAGAGATAGAAAATCTAGGTGTATATTGATTCCAGAAATGTCATCAGGTCATAAATTGGTTGCATTTAGCCAACTGGATAATGGTATGATGCTAGTGCTGTGTAAGAGTTGGTATGCAACAGGGGTGAGGAATAATATCTAGTATTTGGTACTTATGTGTACATGTGAGGAAGCTCTTAATAGTTGTCCATGGCCGGCCAATAATTTGAGCAACAAGACCATTATTCTGGAGGCAGTAGAAAAATCCAACGATAATGCTGTTTTCAACATTAGTCATTTCTGTTCTGCAGGTCTTTTGGGTTCTATTTGTTTTTTGTTCAATGTAAATCCAATTTGGTTAACTAGTTAAAATACAGTTTTATTAAAATGGAGGGTGCAGAGGTAGTACAGGGTCCCTGTAGTATTGTAGTGTAAATGGTGGGCAGCCACAGTTCAGTCACTATTTGCTCGGCTCAGGTACTACATGGTAAGGTAGCTTTTGGTGAGTTTTCTTAGAAAGAGTTCATGAATACATCTGATCAGGCGCTGGACATTGCTTTATTACTTGCAGTCATAAATGAAATGAACCCTCTGAGTCTTCGTTGCAATATATGGGTCGTTTAAATCAATATCAATTGCCCTTCGAGATTCTCAGTCCATACCGATCATATCCACTTATCCAGGTTGATACTAAAGTCGGAGAAAACGTAGTTGGATTGGGCCCAGTTGCAGCACTACTCCTAGAGCAGACTTGAGCATATCGAGGACTGCAGGCTGGCCAGATGTATTTACCAGGATTGCTTTTTGAGAGCTAGGTTTGACCACATCTGTAGCAAGTTGGCTGAAAGCAGGAATGCAGACATTGTCATCCTCATGAGGAAGATTGAAACAAGATGGACACATTCTGCCATGTCCCACCTGGATGGGTACCTTGCTACAACACATACTCATATGAGAGATCCCATCACCTATCAACTTTCCCCAAGCCATCGTGCCCCATGGGTGGCAATCACAGTTGACAGGAGTGGTGCATAGGAAAAAGAGGTTACCTTTGGGAGGTCACACACAATCACAGGTCCGGGGGAGGTTGTTATAGGGTATCTGTTCCTCTGGTTCAGTACAAAAATTGATACTTTGATTCTTCAGTGGTCGCCTAATAGTGGGTCAAAGCATTACATTTCGGAATGGTATAGGATGGAAGAGGGGTGGATACCAATGTACGGTAAGCCCTGGTAAGATCTTGTTAAGTTCTGGGAGATGATACATCTCCTACAGAGAGCTGACAAGGTGGCAGAGTGTGTGGTCTTGCTACGGCTAGCTTCTTGTCATGACTTACAAGAAACTCAGTTTGGCTCTGGTGGGAAATATTAGGTTCATGATACCATTGCACTGGTGTGTAATTTTCTGAAGCTGATTGAGTGATCCAAGTAACTTGTACTTTTTATGGATGTTAAAGGGTGGTTGGAAAACATTCATATTAACCTCCTGATGGATTTCCTGGTTGGTCTAGGATGTCTACCCAATTTAGGTTAGTCAATAAATTTGTGTCTCAAGTCTACCATGTGAGTAAAGTGGTGACTCAGAGTTCCCTGCTGTGACCTTTGCTTTCTTGATGGATGCTTATGTTGCCAATATATTTCAGCCATGAATGTGCAGTTCCTGGGTATCCAGCAGCTAGTGGTTATCTGCTTTGACAATTGAGTTATTATGATGGCTGCTGACTTGTAACAAGCAGCCTTATACCATGTGGGGGAATTATTCAGTGATTGTGATCATAGCATATAGGCCAGGGGAATGGTGTTCAGTGCTCTCATGACCCAGGGTTTAAGGATAGGGCATATAAGGAATTGAATAGTTGGGAGAGATTGTTTTGCCTTCTGAGGAACTGCGAGTTGTTTGATATAGGTTTAATCTATTTCTTAACTTTTCTTCTTACATACATCGTTGGTTGGATAGCGGGTTGGGTATTAGGAGAAGGATATCAGCTTTGTGGCAGCAGTTTCAGAGTGTTGGTAGTTTTAGAGCATGTGAGACTTACTGCTTAGTACAGCCAGCCAAGCTTCCGACCATCTACTATGGAGATGAGTTTGTAACTGACTATGCGTCCTATGTGAAGCTGATTCAGGTCTACATCAATAATTGCATTTGGTCAGTCTTGTAGGCCCCTTTCAAGTTGGTAAACAATAATCTGTTAGCTGAGCTGTGTGCCCTTCATGTCAGTTTACATGGAAGGTACCTGCAGAGCTGCATTTAGAGCTACTTTATTAACTACATGTACTGCATCTAGTATTCTTGCTTTGGCAGCATATAACTTGACAAGACGGTGGAGGCTATGGTTGCACATTAGCCGACTGTAGATTAGGAGCTTGCATGACGCCCCTATGTATCAATTGGTAAAAGGAAGCGGGATACAGATGTGAGATATAGTCTATTGTATCCTGATTTGTACGCATCAACGGAACCGCTCGTTTACATAGATGTGTCCATTTCCTCTGAAGGGGCAAGTTTGGCTTGAGTTGTAGTCAGGAGGGGGGCCATGACAGGTGTTGATAGGTCTCAGTGCTCACATCTTAGAGTATTGTTGAGTGTGAGCTATTTGCCGTCATCTGTATGGTCAGGTATGTGTGGGATATAGCCAAACGTGGGGCGTTAACTTACATTTAGATGGTATTCCCACTATTATTATAGTTGATAACAGGTTTCCGGATGGTGACTTGGTGGAGCAGTGGGAGGTGTTATTATACCTAGTTAATGTGTTTTCAGAAGTCAGTATCAGCAGGGTCCTTGGTCATTTGGGTGTCACTCACTATGAAATAGTTGACATAGGGGCTAAGGCCTAAGTCTGGATACCTCTGCTCCATCAACTGTGAAAGTGTGTGAGTTTGAGTACCAGGCATGCTGCATTTGCTCTGGAACTGCAAAAGGTGGAGTTGAATGCCTGATACATCGCAGAAGGTCCTGGATATACTACCCACCAGCTGAAGAACCCAGATATCTATCCAGTCTTACAGGAATTGATTCTTACATTTTGGTGTATATCTGCAGTGTGGTGGGCCTTGTTTTCACATCATAAATGAATCCAGTTGAACAGAGCCACCATTGGACTAAGTGCCCCCACTATGCTAGAGGGCACCGTACTGATTACAACTTGCTTAAAGATTGGGCGGTCTGTAGGTTGAAGTTGTACTAGTCAGAGAATCCTTGTTTAGGGTTGCACATTGCTTTTCATACTAAGGAGCTACATTGGAAGTTTGTTATAGCTGATAACCCTGTCAATGGGACGTTGGTTGTAGAGACGAACAGATGTATGGTGTGTGTTACAATACCTTTTGACTCTGCCCTGTATGAGAAGAGTCATCCTATTGGGGAGTATGTCCTTCCCAGCCTGTACCTGTCCCAGAACGGGTTCTTCATGAACAACCATTTCAGTTTGTAACAGCCATGTTACAAGATGGCCATAACATCTCGTAGGACATGGGTTCAGCTTTCAATTGGCATTTATTACAAGTAGAAGCCCAGGTCTCTTCACATCTACAGGGACCTGTTTGGGAAACAGCAGTATAATAAATAGCATCATGCTCCACTCCAAACACAGTGACACTGTATTTGTAGTCAGGTAGGCTAAGTCCAAGAATATCTGCAAGATTCCCTGTTGCCATCTTTGTAGTCAGGATAATATCATTTTGAAGAAGGATATAGGAGCTCATTTTAGGATGAAGCGGAACTGTTAGGAAATAGTGTATCTTATGTTTATTGAGTATGTGGATCAGATTGTTAGCGAGGTGAGATGATGGTGTTGGCATTTATCTGTTGGTGGATGGGTTGCAGGATTGGAAAATGCCCTAATCCGAGATAGTGTGGGTCACCGTGAGGGTTGGTATGTCTATTTTGTTAGTGAGCTTTAGATTAATATTTGGGAGAAGAGGTTGCAGGTTGTGTCAGCAAGGAGTAGTATATTATAGTTAGTATCTTTGTCGAATGCATGGG
>NW_003298881.1:7975-23661 GCF_000151645.1 Tuber melanosporum | reverse complement strand
TCTTAGCGCCCTAAATTAGATAGGACGATTGGTATGTGGACTTGGCTTGAGTATACTGATTTGCACCTCTTGTCGCTTGCATGAAATCTCAGGATGCTGGCCCTTCCAGCTATTCCACACAGTTGCTTACAGGATCCAGTTAGTTAAATATCTATGGCTTCTTATCAGTTGTCTACTCAAAGGGATTTTGTTTGATTGTAGGTGTCTCGGGTTGGGTTTTTAAGGATCACATGTGTCATTCTTTAGGCAAGGTCTGGTTTCTTGTGTGATTTTCATGAAGTCTTCTGTTACTCACAATACAAAATGCAGATAGGATTACTTGATGATGGTCCCATGTCTTTAACGGAATGTACCAATCACATCATTCATCTGGTAGGAAGAGCAGTACATGACCAGTCCCTACTCAGTACCTCCTGTTTCTTTTGTCAGAATTCTACATTATCATCCATTACACTTACTTTATCCTCTATTTAAGTAGCATTTACACTAGTCCAGACAGGTCTCTTCTCCATACTTCAGTGGGAATGGCTTTGAGACTGAACATTCTTACCACCTAGTAGGGATTAGGCAATGTGCTGGGATGCTATGGGGCAATTGGTGTCTATGTGACACCTGGTTACGTGCAGAGTTCAGCTTGCTTACAGATAGTGGTTGGCGGTCACAACTATTTCAACTTGAACCTATTCTCTATTTGTCTCATTTCCTATCCCTGTACCCCCACTCTGAGGAGTACTATTAAGGGAACCCTTTACCCTGTTCTTTTCTTGGACCTTTGTAGGGTAATGGTGGTCGCCTTCTTTCTGTGGTTACTATTCAAATTGCTCTTAGCCTTGGCTTTTTGGCTCCCCCTAGCCCCTGGCTGCTGTGGTTGGCACTGCACTTGTGGAGCTAGATTGTGGCTGCTGACTTTGGCTAGTGATACACTATCCTATGGCTTATAGGTGTCTTGCAGCCACTGGGTCTGAGGAGGCCTGGTGGTCATGGCAGCATTATAGCCAGGTAGTCTAGTTAGGACTACGCGAACAGGGTCGAGTTACTGCACGACTAGTTGCTAGTTTTATAGGTTTATTATTCTCTAATTATGTCTTTCTGGCTACAGGAACATACTGAGCACTGTCAAGGAACTGTGCTGATGGCCACCCGCTCTGATAGTTGCATGTGACTGCTAGTTTGGCTTTGGCTGGGCTTTGGAGTGTGGTGTTATGGTCTTTTTTGGTTTCATTAGCTGTGCTGCGGGTATGGTGAGAGGAGGAAGGTACCAAGTATAGGAGATAGGCCCCACTGACTGGTAGTCAGTTGCCACTCTTGGGTTGCCTTTGTCTGGGAGTAACCAGCAGATCTTAGACTATTTGAGCTTAGGGCGAGATCATTGAGTGTGCTTGGTGGGGAGGATTTCTCCTGTGGAGGATTGAGGGATTGCAAGCTGGTAAGTAGACAGTAGGTGGTGATTTTTATTCCGCGTTTTTGTATGGAAAACCTCGGGGACTGGTACACTGCTCAGCTTTGGTGACAATGGGAGGTCCTGTGACTTGTGCTACTAGCAGCAGGTCTACTTTGTCACCACAGGGAATTTTCCTTTACTGTCAATGGTCTTGTATTTAGTGTTAGTGTTTAGGCATGGTGCAGGCATGTTTTAGGTGAGGGGATGAAGATTTACTTCATAGTGAGTGGTAGTTCCAGTTTGTGTTAATCCTGTGCTAGTGGGGGCTGGTCGTATCCCATTGCAGGTGGAACATGTTTAAATGAGATTATGTTAAATGATGTATATTATTTCCTACATTCTTCTTTTGGCTTACTATTGGCTCTCCAGGCTCATAATAGTTCACGATGTCAGGCAGATATCTGTATTCTGTCAGTATTCTGGTTCTCATGAATGTTCTGTGATCAGATGTTGCATTATTCCTGTTCAAGTCACTCATTGCTTACCTCACATCTCACCAGGGTGGCACTTCAAGCTATTCAGTATGGTTTCTTCCTACCCTCTCTCTGTAAAATGTCTTCAGCTTCCAGTCCGTTGCCCACATGGTGGATCCAAGTTTGATTGTGGAGTAGTCTTGTCGCGTTTGTGAAAATAACCGCTATCATGTTTTGAGCAAGCTCATATTCCTTACTCCATTTTAATGGAGTCTTTTGTCTCTCATGGTGTAAAATAATCAAGGGGTTAGTGGATGACCTTTCCCTGCCCTTGACATATAGCACCAATTGCATTCATCTACATAGGATTCAGCCTCGCCAATTCCTCCTTTCTTGTTACTATCTGCTTTAGGGGTTTGAATCCTATGGAGTTGTTTGTCACTGGTACCTTGATCTTGATTCAAGTGGCATTTCCAGTGGCTCAGTCAGGCTTCACCTGATTACTTCACTGGCGATGGCTTAGATCCTGAACTTTCTTATCCCCCCAGTGTAAGTTTTTGAATTCCCTGCAGTAGTGTGGGGCCATTAGATGCTAGGCTACATGGTGTCACATGAAGTGTACACTTTGATTACAGATGGTGGTTGGCAGTCATACCCATTGCATGTCAGGCCTACCTTATATTTGTCTTATTTCCTAACCATAAACCTGCCTTCTTTGCAGTATCAGTTGGGGTACCTTTTACTACATCGTTTCAGTGGCTCTTTGTTGGCTGGTATTAGTTGCTACACTCACATTGTAGCCCTTGATGTTGCTCTCGACTTGGACATTGGGCTCCTCCTGGACTCGGCATGTTGCAGTTTGGGGCTGCTCTGGTGTGGCTAGACAATGGATATCTGGTATGACTAGTTATATCCTGTCCTGTGATTCATGGGTGGCTTGCTGCTTTGTAGGGCTGAGAGGGCTGGCTGGGCGCCATGGTGTCTGGCCTAGTAGCTTGGCTGAGGCTGAGCTAAAGGGGATAAGTGCCTGGAGTGACCGGTCAGGTGTGTGTCAAGTTAAGAGACATCTAATTAAATGTTTCTAGGTGTACGGTCCTGCTGAGTACTCTGAAGAATTTGCTGTGCCGGCCACCTGTTCAGATAGTAGGATGTGACTGTTGGCTTCTAGTTGGCTGGGTATTTGGGTTTAGTGTTATGGACTTTGTTCGGTTTCTTGTGCTGCACTACACCTGTGGTGAGAGGAGAAAAGTCACACAAATGAGAGATAGGCCCCATTGGCCTTTATGGACTGTTGTCACACCAGAGGTTCCAATGTCTCGCAGTAAGGGGCAGATGTTAGATTCTTTGGATTGGTATTGAGATTATTGAGGAGCCTTGGCCATTAGGTTTTCAACTTGTGATGAGGAATTGCGAGGTAGTATTCCAACTGATGGTGGTGTTTTTATGGTTCATTTTTTGTATGGGAAAAGTTGAGGACAAGTACTGTACTATGGTTCAGCTACATGGAAAGATCTTGCAATTTCGGCTACTAGGCTAGGTCAGGCCTATAATAGAGGGTCCATGGTGTCATTTCTGGGAGGACTTTCTTTATTGTTGATGGCTTTATATTTTGTGTTTATGTTAGCATATAGTGCAGGCATGCTTGCGGTGTGGGGTCATAGGTTTAGTTAGTTTGCAGTTAGTGGTAGTTACTGTTTATGCTACTCCTGTACTGGCAGGGGCTCATTGTATACCAGAATTGGTAGTATGAGATTAAATAACATTACATTGAACCACTTAAGATCTTTCCAACCTTCTTCCTTTGGCCATTGGCTTTGGCTCCTCGCTTCTGATAGTTTACAATAATGAGCAAATATCTGAGTTTACTGAGTCTCCAGTTGTTCAGGATTGTTTTGTCATCAGAGGTTGCGTTGTTCCTGTTTGTACTACTTGTTACATACCTAGAATCTCACAATGCCAGCACCTTGTGCTATTTAACAACGTCACTTATGGTCCCCTTTCCATGAAATATATAAGGCTGGTTGTGTACCGTCAACTTGCATAATTTACCTTCAATTCAGGGGAGTCAGCTTGTGTTTGTGGGAATCATGTCCATCATTCTTTAGGCCAGCTCATCTATCTTGTAGAGTTTTAATGGATTCCTCAGTCTCTCTCCATGCAAAACACCTACAGGGTTGATTGATAACCATCCTATATCTTCAATAAAGCCAACTAATCACATCATTCCTCAGTTGGCAATGGCAGTACTAGCCATGTCCCTCCCGATTACTTTATATTTCTATTGTTGGAATACTATTTGTCATTTTTTCCTCTTCCCCCCAAGTGGGTTTTCAAATTTGGCTCAGAGTCTTATAGAGTAATTGAATGCTAGGCCATACTGAGTCACATGGAGACTTCGATGTGGTTACAGATAGATGTTGGCAGTCACAGCCATTGTAAGTCCGACTTGTCCTCCCTTCTTCTCATTTCCTACCTATGTACCTACATTCTCTTGAGTACCAGTTATGGCACCTTCTATGCGCTATGTTCATCAGGCCTTTGTCAGCTGATTGTAGGGACATGCGGTGGTGACCACTCTCGATATCGGTTTCAGCTTCAGCTGTTGGTCACCCCTCTTGGTTTGGAGTATTACAGGTTGGGGTTGTGGTGGTATGGCTAAATTATGGCTGCCTACTGTGGCCTATTATACACGGTCATGTGGTACACCAGTGGCTTGCTGCCTGTGTTGCTGATGGCACTGGGTGGATGCTATGGTGTCCAGCCTAGTAGCTTCTCTGGGGCTGAGATGATAGGGTCAGGCTCCAGTAAGGATGAGTCAGGTGTCTGTTAGGCAGGGCTATCTCCAATTAAAAGCTTCTGGCTGCACTGGTCTGCTGAGTACTGTAAAAGAACCACACTGATGGCCATCTGCTTGGATAGTAGGATGTGACAATTGGCTTGATTTCCCTGAGCTTTTCGGTTCTGTATTGCAGTGCTTGCCCAGTGTCTTTCACTGGGCTGCAGGTATAGTAGTAGGAGGAATGTACCATGGGTGAGGGACAGGCTCCACAGACCCACGCCATCTGTTACCATTCTGGGGTTTTCTTTGTCTGGGAGTGATGGGTGGATATCAGACTGTACAGGCTATTGTCAAGATCCGGCTAGTTACTTGGTATGTTTTTACACGTGGAGGGCCAATACTAACAGACAGGAAAGGGCAAGTAAATGGGTTGCAAAACTATCTCACTTGATCTATTTGGGTTCAATTCCTAGATCTCCTCTTCACAGGTTGTCAATGGATATACATATGACAAGACATCTATGGGACCCTTTAAACTGTTTTAGTGACTGGTTCGCAACCTGGAAAAAATCTTAGTAGAGATAGGACTTTCTTTATTTACTTTCAACATGGCGTTAATCTTGAACCTGGATTAAGGTTTATTGCCTGGCATTGTGAGAGACTTAAGAATGTGATGGCTGCCTCTTTGATATATCTTTCACAGACAGAGCATCATTGTAGTGGAAGTGGTAATTGAAATCTTTTCCTAGTTGGTCATGGGTGTGCCTTGGCTAAGCGGGTGACCAGTAACCTTGGAAAGTATGTTGTCCCTCGTCCACTTTATGGTGTCTTGCTTGTTACCACCTGTGGGTTCTCCCTTAGCTATTGGGGCTCAGTTATTGCTTCCAAATCACAATCAAGAGGCTTTTTATTACATGCTTTTGTACAGGGAGGCTGGGGGGACTAGTACTCTGCTTGGCTTCAGCTTCATGGGGAGATCTTGTAGCTTGGGCTACTTGCCTTGGTTAGGCACTGAATAGAGGGTCTACTGTGTCACTTGCTGGAGGACCTGTGTTACTCTTGATGGTATTGTATTTAGTGTTCTTGTTTGGAAATGGGGCAGGCATGTTTGTGCTTTGAGATGGGAGGTTTAATTAGTTCCCATTTAATGGTAATTCCAGTTAGCCTTAACTCTGTATAGGTGTGGGCACATTGTATGCCACAATTGTGGTTACAAGTGTAAATTAAATTGGATTGAACTGCCTAGGTTGTTTCCTATCATTTATTTTTACATATACTATTTCATATTCACACCTCACATATTACCCTTACAGGAAAACTACAACAATGATAGTGAACAAAAGTTCCTACTAGAGTACTTTAGAAATCAACCTTATTCTCATAAGTGACAAGAGTCAACTACCATTTGGTCACTATAGTGAAGAAGAAAGCAATAAGCTAGATTACCTTCATGACAAGACTCATTACCTGTTTAACAAATATATGTTGGGAGCAATCTAGCAGTGATCCTAATAGATATTTTCACATATGTTAGGAGGCTACATTAAATAGAAGTATTTAATAAGAAACTTGCAAACTACAAGTGCATTGTGCAAGAGGTTCCTGATGGATCAGAGTAGTTAACATCCAATAACATCAACACTACTTTAAATGCTCTCCGTATCAAGATAAGGTGAAATATTGTTGATAGATTTCCTCATATTTCTGCCATAATATGCACCACCCTGATCTCCTTCACATTGTTTATATCAGAATATTTAAGCATAAGATGGATTGGATTCAAGCAATTCCTATGAAGCAGGAACATCTGAGCGTATTCAATGATAGATGGAAAGCTTTGGCACCGTACAGAGGATTTATTGTACTGAATAAAGAATACTTGGAGATTAGTCAGTAGCAAGGAAAGAAGATGAAGAACCATAGACATTGCCTTCTGAGTGATCTCAGCATTGCCTTGTCCTATCCACAGAGCATGCAACAGGTATCTTACAGATGTGTGCTTATCAGTGTCAAGTCACTACGGTACTGTAGTCTGATGGCATAGTACCAAGGTCATACACCTGACACCCATGATTATCTTGATCAATATCATGATCAGCTTCATACTACCAATGATTTCTTTTTAGAGTTTTGGTTAACAAAATGGATGCAGCGGAAGATGCATGACCTATATACAAAGCTAAGAGACCGGAAACTACTATGAAATAAATCTCTCATACTATTATAGTGGAGCCATATGTAAGATTGAAAATAATGAGATTCATTTCATTAAGATGAATCAACTGAGCCACTTATACAATAATGTGTTGCAGTTTCGTAATATTCCACAAATGGTTTCAAATTTTGGTGAGCAGGCATATTTGGGAATGATTAGCGATAGACAGTGACATTCTAATAGAATAAGCATTTCAGACAAATCCTGCACCATAACAGGTGATACCACATAATCCAAGTGAGACTTTTAAACCTAGATGCCTTGTAACATTGCAGACCTGATATCTGAATGGACGTCATGGATCGTTTAGACAAAACAAAGGGGGTATTGAATCTAGGACAAGTCTAAATTAGGCCACTCTCAAGGGACAACATGGTAAACAACATGGTAATGATCCAGACTGGGAGATTATCGCAATGTTTTGGGCATGTCAGACAAGACTACATATATTGAAATGGTTCAATATAGCTGGCATCATATCCGTACTAATGTTACACTAATGAAAGGTGAGAGACACTTCTGTAAGATAACTGCTCAGAGATGCTCACTTATCACAAGCTGCCAACACCCCCCTCTTGCCCCATGTTGAGGTCCGCACATCTTGAGCCAGATATTAAACAGTTGTATCCTGTCACTGTAATGTCATTTCAATGACGCTGATTTAGTAATACCATAGATGTCACTGCTCTCAATTTGATGAGTAAGTGTTTATATAATACATATGTGGTGACTGCTGTGCACATTTAGAGACTTGTGGAAAGTGGAATAGTAGAAGTCCATTGGAGGTGCATTGCGATACTATGCTGAAAGATTAGGTATCATAATTGTGGGCTACAAGTAACTGGACATTTTAGATACAATAATCCTGAGCTATTCCTACAGTGCCCCAGAGGCCATACAAGATAGAAATAACACCAATACCTATCTGTAGGCTGCTATATACTGGTTCACCCTGGGGACAGTATCCCTCAGGAAGTATTCATCTTAGAGGTGAGCCAGACCGATGGAAAGCTTCACTGACTCTGAAGCTGAAATATGTGGCAGATATAAAGCATGGACATGTGGTCTATTCAGCCTGTATTATGTATAGGTGCCCGACAAATAAGCTGGACACTGTAGATATTAAGAAGTAACCACAGGAATGATAGTGAAAGAGACAGAAGTATCAGCAAAGGGTCTTTTGACAATAAACATCAAAGACCATTGGTTGGAAGATAACAGCGCACCTTCCGTCAAAGAATATTTTATCATTAAATAATATGTAGACAGTGTGAAAGAATTCAGGGTCAAATGGTGTTCACACATGTTAAGACCAAAGACCATTGAGTAGAGACTCAAGAAATATACTTGGTTGTATAGTAGATACATGTCGTCCTCTAACATACAGATGTGGGAGACAAATGGCTATCTACCAAAGGTAAAGACAAAAAGCCCAGAAACCCATTCTTCAAAGCAAGGAAAACCCCCATCCCGACAGTATACCCACCACCGAACAGAAGAAAACCGAAACAAAAGTAACCCAAACAAAAGGCCGAAACCAAACCCTCACCTATAATAACCAGATTCCAGGCCAACCCATGCCCCGCACATTGAAACAAACCAATGGCCAAGATTTGCCAGTGAAGTTGAAAAAACTAATAGGTGCGCCGTATAGGTGGCATAAACCTATGTCTTGGGCATATAGCCCACGGTCGCAAGCAGGAAAAACCGAAAGGAAAGAGCGTCCGCTGTAAGCAGGAAGTATTGGCAGAACAAGAGCCCTGATCTGTCTGTCTGGGAGGGCAGAAAAAAGCTGCCTGAAGCAGCAAAAGAGGAAGCGGTAGTAGGGTACCAGCCGACAGTAGTAGGGTACCAGCCGACACGAGCAAAGAGAAAAAAGGAAGCAAGGGCACAAGGCCCCAGTGTAGACCCAACTGAAACCAACATGGGGCCGTATTACCGCATCTCACATGTAGTCCCTTGTTCTCCAAGAGATATCGTCACTTAGTGGAACGGATCCCACTGGCTGCAGGGAGGCAGAGGGATGAAGTTAGGAGGGCAACCAAACTTGAACCGGGCGACAGGGAGGGTATGGCCAAATCTCACCGCGAGACAGACCCCGAAGTTACTAGCCATGGCTTTCCCCAACGGGGATCGTGCAAGTGTGGACAAAGATGTCCCCCACTGCCAGCGCCGTCCGGAAGCGAAGAGAGGAGGCCAACTGTGCCAAAGCCGAGCGAGTCCCTATTAGCAAGACAGGACTACTGGGCGAGCCCAGATAACTCCCCCATCAAGTAGATAAGAGACAAGCAAGGCCAAAGTGGTAGAAGATGGAAGAGTTAACCTTGCCCCTAGGCAGGAACCATCGAGGGGGCAGAGGGGAGTGGGGGGGGGCCCACAATAGTTGACGGGGTGTTGCCAATCTATATGGGAGGAAAATAGGAGCGACGGAGCGTGCTGTACTGGTGCTCCATTTTTTTTTTTTTTATTTTTTTTTTTTATAATCTTATTTATTTATCCGTTTTAACGAAAGTAAGGCCTGGGGTCATATCAGCTTTCGCCACGTTGACCCGCACCTCCTCTCCGCCTTGTTGTCAAGCAGCCAGAAGCAAAACCGTGACACCGGAAGACCTAACACCGGCAGCCAGGTGCCCGACCCGGAGGTCCCACCACTTCAGCGCGGAGGGGTCTCGCCTAGAGCCACCGATACCCAACCAGTCCTCGGTTTAAAAAACTCCCCCGCAAGTCTCCCTCACAGCTATCTACAAATGGTAAAGACAGAAAGCCCAGAAACCCATCTATTAAAGCAAGGAAAAACCCATCCTGAGAGTGCACCCCCCACCGAACAGAAGAAAACCCAAGCCAAAGTAACCCCAAACCAAAGTCCGAAACCAATCCCTCGCCTACAACAACCAGATACCAACCCAACCTGTGCCCCTCGCTTGGGACAAACCAATGGACAGGCCTCGCCCGTGAAGTCGAAAAAATGAATAGGTGGGCCGTATAGGTGACATAAACGTATGTCTTGAGCCTATAGCCCACGGCGGCAAGCAGGAGAAACCAAAAGGAAAGACGGCCCACTGTAAGCAGGGGGTAATGTCAGAACAAGAGCCCTAAGCCATCCATCTGGGAGGGCCGAAGGAGCCACCCGAAGCAGCAAAAGAGGGAGAGGTAGTAGGATACCAGCCGACAGTAGTAGGGTACCAGCCGACGTGACCAAAGAGAAAAAAGGGAGGAAGGGGCCAAGGCCCCAGTGTGGACCCAACCGAAACCACACCAGCCATATTACAGCGTCTCTCATGCAGTCCCTTTTTCTCCGAGAGATAGCGTCACTTAGTGGAGGGGATCCCACCGGCGGTAGGGAGGTGGAAGGGTGAGGTGTGGAAGGCAACAAAACTTGAGCTGAGCGACTTGGAGGGTATGGTCAAATCTCACCGCGAGACAGACCACGCAGTTACTAGCCGCGGCGTTCCACAAAGGGGATCATGCAAGTGGGGAGAAGGACATCCACCACTGCCTGTGCCGTCCGCAAGGGAAGAGAGGAAGCCGACAGTACCAAAGCTAAGCGAGCCCCTATTAGCAAGCCAGGACTACTGGGCGAGCCCAGATAACTCCCCCATCAAGCAGACAAGACACAAGCAAGGCCAAAGCGGGAGAGGATGGAAGAGTTAACTGTGCCCCTAGGCAGGAACCATCGAGGGGGCAGAGGGGAGTGGGGGGGGTCCACGATAGTTGACGTGGTGATGCCAAACTATGTGAGAGGAAAATAGGAGCAACAGAGCGTGCTGTACTGGTGCTCCCAGGCCCTTTCTATTTATACTAACACCTTATGCAACCCTAACCATTCATGACTCATTCCCTCCAATCACCATATTCTATGACACACGATTGTGTGCCACATGGAATCCTCAGCTGACTTGTATGAGTCAACTGCGCAATATATCTAAGCCCGTCATAAACCTCATGACAAGTCCTGTGCTATAAGTGCATCTTGTGTGTGAAACTCCTGACTTCTAAGTATGATTCACATGCAGAAGTCATAACATCAAATGACTTACTACTCTGAGTTATCAAGTAATAATGAAACCCTATGATTAGCCAGTGCAAGTCATGTGAAAACCTTTGTTCCTTCTTTCCAATCTGCTTTATTATAATACCGTTCATGACCATAGCTTACCTCTTCCTCAAACACGAGTCCATTCGAGTTCATGTCTTTTTTCGCCGCCCTCTGCATACCTCTGATCCCAACCCCTCTACTGCCTCCCTCGTCTTCCTGAACGTTGCACTCTCTGCATTGTATACTTGCCTTGACATTTCTAGAGTCCTGAATTGTTATTTACTCTATTCCCAAGGTATTGATATGGTTTGTGATGTTCTTTTCTGTGGGGTGTAACTGTTCACCAAGATCTGCAATCTGTCAATGAAGTGTATGGACATCCAGTTCAGTGCGAGTTGCTGAACCTCTGCCCCTCTGCTCCACTGGCTGCAAGGCCATAGCTAGCGTTGCCCTTATCTGTTCCTTCCCCTTCCTGGAGGGCTCATGCTCTTGGGTCAAGGGCTTCATCATACTGTCACTTGGCATTATCCCTCTGCGTCAACTTTTGCTTGTTTGTGGTAGTGACATCCATCCTAGTATTACTGGCTCCACCAGAGTTCCTCTGGCAGTGGCGATAGTTTTACTCCAAGAGTGGTTGGTGCTTGATATATGCATGCTTTTGACATCATACCTCTGGCCAATAGTTTGTACCGTCCTTGTTGCCGATCTGTACCAGGTATCTGTCCTTGTAGCCTACCATCCCTGAGAGGACATAATACCTTGTATTCTTTCTTACCTCTTGAGTCAGAGCTCCTAGCTCAGCTTCCATAGGTCTTGACTACTAAGGACTGGTATCCATAATAGCTCTGGGGCAATCTCCCTACCCTCGGAGCGATGTGGAGGTTATGATATCTTACCAATCATTCCTGAGGGGCTTGAGCTTGATCTTTATCCACGCTTATGTTTCACTTAAATGCGTAGCATTTGTGGAACTTGATCAAAGTGCGCATGGTATTTTTGAAGTTACATGCTATGTACCAAGTCTCATTATACTCTGGAGGCTAACCAGTCCACATGGCATGGTAAGGGTGGTTGCCTTAGTATGGGTGAGAATCAACAATCTCCTCATGTTTGTATTACCGCTTACTGTTTATTTCAACCTGTGGGACGCGTTATGTGATCTGCGCTGCAATCATATCCTCTTTTTATCATTCAACAGGTAAGATGTACAATGTTGGCTGCATTCTGATGCCTGACGCGGGGTCCAATTTGTAAGAATTGGTTCCCTCCTTTGCCAATATTTTCCATGGTCTCAGGTTCCTGTGGTCAAGCCTCTTTGATGGTCACCTGGTCTTGATCTGGTCAGTCAACAACTATACCATATCTCCTGCTTGCAAGTTGGTATCTGGATGTGTTTTGTGATCATGGTATCCCTTCTACCATAACTGAGCATTGTTAATTGTTGTTACCACTACATCTTGTAGTTATCTGATGTCTGCAGATGTTGTATGATTTTCTTGCATCTGGTTATCAATATTCTGATCTTCAGGATGTTGTCCTCTATTGATTAAAAATGGCAACATCCCATTCTATTCACATTATCTACTGTTCTGTGTGAATTCCTCCTGAGGAAGCAGCTCACACTGTATGTCTAGTTGGTAGTTTAGGAATGCGGCTAGATACTGCTTTGGTATGATATTAGTTCTTTGGGTTTGTACATCCATTTGGGCATTGAACGCAGTGATCATCCTTCTCCTATGGCAGACTTCATCTACTACTTCTTTCCACAATGTGGATATGAATTGTGTACCTGTATCAGTGATGATGTCTTATGGTATTCCATGTAACCTTACCCCTTTGGCAAGGAGACAAATAAATTGTAGTTTATACATTTGCTTCTTGTATAGGATGAAATGACTCATTTTGGTCATGCGATTAATCCCCGCGATGATACTGTCAAATCTTTCAGACTTGCTAAATTGATGATGAAGTCCATTGCAATGAATGTCCATGCTTGTGTTGGTACTTGCTTTGGTTGTAATGGTAAGTAGGATGGGTGTTGTACCGCATTTGTGGGTTAACACATCACCCACTTTCGTTCATATCGTTCAACCATTTCCCTTATCTTTGGTGAATAGTATATCTTGCTGATCATTTCCCTGGTTTTAGCCTTTCCTCTCAGTTGTACAACGGAGTTGTCTTGGCTTTGAGATATCAGAAGACCTCTCAACTCTGCTTCATCGGCTATTCCAATCTTGGCCTAATACCACAGGTATAATTCCTCCTATTCACATGACTCTAATATGATTTCCTTTCATCTCCTGTTTTCCTTCAGCCTGTGCTTTGGCGATAGATTGGATCATTATATCATTTTCTCCTGCTGTTTTGCTCCTTTCTTCATCTTTCTTTCTTGTCACTATGATTTCTGTTCAGTGCGCTGATATCAGAGTTTCTGGGTTGAAATAGCTTTCCTTTGGAAACATAATTCGGTTTTCAAAAATTGTTCTTTCTTGATTGTCTGGAAAGACTTCTAGTTTTCTGGTGACGAGATCTGGTTTTCCTCCCTCGTGGCTGGGTCAATATGGAAAGTGGATATTTTCTAAACCGAGTAGCCTGCTCCCTGGTATCTTGCTTCTAACTAATATCTTTTTTGTCTCAAATGGTTCCTGGTTTTTATAGTCTGTCTGGATTCTGATCAGGTATCGGCTTCCTTGGATATTCTGTCTCCGTTCCTTGCGGGCATGCACTATTGTTCATAGTTCATTGTCTTGAACATCATAATCTTATTCCTCTGGCCAGGTTGTCTTAGTTCGGAATGCCACCAGGCTCCATTTCTTATCTTCATGTTTCTGAGCTGTGATGTCCTAACTAACATAATTTGAGGCATCTGTTTCCACCATGGTTTATTTCGTTAAGTTGAAATGTACCAGAATGGGTGCTGTCCTTATTTTAGTCCCTAATATTCAAAGCCTTTCCTTCTTCATTTTTCCATTCCCAATTTTTTATCCCTTGAGGTCAGGATAGTGAGACCCTTTCTTGTGCTGCTAAAGCCTTCTATAAACATGCAATAAAAGTGGCAAAGTCCTCAGAAACTCTGCACACTGCAAACCTTCTATTGGGATTTCCATTCCCATATGGTGGTTAATAATTGGATCCCATTTTACCCCCTCATGATTGATGACAAATGCAAGATATTCCACTTTGTTTTTGTGGAATTCATGTTTCCTTGCTATCAAAGTCATACCAGTTGGCTGGATTGAGTCCTGTACCTTCCTGATATCTCGTTAGTATTGTCCCATTCATTCTAGATTTACCAAGATATATCATCCATGTATACTTTACAATAAATATACAGATACTGGAGGTGTACCTTATTACTCCATTTCTGGAAGGTTGCTGGTGAGTTGGTGACTCTAAAGGGCATTACCATTACTCCTATCTTCTATAACAACTGTTGAAACCTGTCTTACATTGGTCTCCATCCTGAATTCCAATTTTGTGATTGAAGTATCTAATGTCAAGCATCATGTGGTATTTTCCTTTTCCGAGTTGATCCATTTTTTCTGATATAACAGCAATGGTAACTGATCCTTCTTTCTGATTTTATTTAGGGCTCAGTAATCTATGCACACCCTCAGGCTACCATCTTTTTTGTTGACAAATATGATGGTTGATCCATAGTATCTTGGTGCTGCTTCCCAGATCCATCCACTGTTCCTGTTCTGAGTGATGTATTCTGGCAGTACTGTCATCGGATTTTCTCCATCGTGGCAGATTTTATTAGTAGGTAGAGCCCATCTTTCTAATTACTTGAGTTCCATAGAGTGGTCTATTCCTTGCCGATGCTGAGGTCGACGACTGAAATCCTGTGTTCCTTTTTCTGGTTTGACAGAATCCTGAAATGGGTCCTTCGATGATTTGAGGAAGTCGTTGTTTTTTGTTACTACCTGTTCCTTGATATCATGTTTTTTCTCTAGTGCTTTGCCACCCAGCGCCAATTCGATACTGATGTTAACTGCCCTGAGTTGTATTTCTCCATTGAGCCAATGACAAGAGAGGACTGTAGTTGCTTCATCTCTAAGGCGATATCGTCCAAACATCTTAGCTGAGATCTCCTCGCTTTCAATCCCTGTTCTCTTCATGTTGGTACATCCAAAACCTTGTTCCACCTTTTTTGTATTTCGTAGTTTGATAACCTCTTCCTATGTATGTTCTGATATCTTTTCAAAGATTAATAGTGGTATTCTTTGCCCCGGTTCGATAATGAACTTGTTTGGCCAAGGGTTGACTAAGATGCCCTTAACCTCTTATCTGACATACTGTTTCTGGTTTTTGGTAGTTGATAGTATCTTCATCTCCTAATGCCTTGTACAGGTCTCATATCTTGATAGCTATTCTCTTCTGATCTCACAGACCTCCTCTTAGTGGGAACATTTCTCATTTTCCAACTCTGGTTCTTGTTCTTAAATTGTCATCTCTTTTATCAAGGTTCTTGGATTCTAGTTTCTCCTTCGAGGTTCTCTTGCTGCATGAGCTAAGGTTTGGAAGTGGTGTTAACTATGATAGTTTCTGATCCTGTGACCTGCCCTTCGATACTTCTGACACAGGTTTCCTGCTTTTTGGTTCACTCACTCTTGCCTGGAAAGGTTCAGCCTTTCTTTTCCAGTTCTATGCACTGTAATAGCTGATACCTTTTCCAATGTCATTTTAGTTTTCAACCTGCCATTATTGTTCTTCTGTGTCAGTCTCTCTTCTTTCTACTTCTTATGTTTTCTTCTTCTTTCCTAGTTATTGAGGCCTGCTACCTTGGTTTCACTTTGAAT
>NW_003298881.1:0-7553 GCF_000151645.1 Tuber melanosporum | reverse complement strand
GTTTACTGCCTATCTACGCAGCCGTAAATTGCGCATGTCACTGATGGTTATTTCAGCCCGTAGTGCTACCAACAGCTCTTAAACAGTTTTTGGTTCTGGTCCTGAGTTTGAACATCACCCTTCTGTCATCATGGAGCTCACTGGTTCGCCAGATAATAAGCTGGATACTGCTTGTTCTTCTAATCCAAGTAGACAATCTGTTTTCCTCTTCGCTCTGATACAGTTTGTAGTGATTCATAACGGAAACATGGTTGGCCTAGAAGGTTATAATCATATTGGTATTATGTACTGTTGTTAGGTATTGTGTATGGGTGATACAAGTGAGTATAATAATCCTACTTGTTCTTAATTAGTTTCTGAAAAGGTGAGGAACTGACCTGCTGCATCGTCTTAATATCTCGATCATTCAGAAAACTCTTATACTGCTTAGCATATCAGAATATAATGTTATCTTGTACTCGTGTTACCTGTTGTAAGCGAGACCTGGTTCTCATGTAGTGTGGTCGAAGATGTGCATAAAATCCTGATTCAACGTCAAGTTGAGAAAGCACATAAGGCGTTGTGTGACGAGGTCATACTGAGAGTCCTTTTTTGGTTTATTGTTTTGTATTTTTATCCGCTTATTTCTCTAATTCTACATACAATAAGGTCAGGGGGCCCAGCCAGCTCAGACTATAGAGACTGTCACCTCCTCCCCACCTTGCTCTCCAGCAGCCAGGAGAACAACTGTGAAACTAGAAAGGCTAAGGCCAGCAGCCAGGTACCCAATCCTCAGATCCCAGGACTTGAACGTGAAGCAGTCTCACCTAGAGCTGGAGATACGCAACAAGTGCTGGGGTTGAAAAACTCGGCGGCCTCTCTTCTGCATTGCTATGTACAAGAAGCAAAAACAGAAAACTCAGGAACAGATGCATCAAAGAAAAGAAATCCCCCATCTGACAGTACAATTGCTACCTAAGAGGAACAACCCCCTACAAATGAAAGCCTAAACTGAAGGTGGAAGCAAACCCCACACCTACAACAACAAGGTTCCGGAACAGACAAGTGGGACCAACCATGCTTGTGAAGTCAAAATTACGAATAGGTACGTCTAATAAGTGACATAAATGTATATCTTGAGTTTATAGCCCACAAGTGTGAATAGGAGAAAGAGTAAGGAAAAAGCCCCCATGCAGAGTAGAAGGTATTTGCGAAACAAGAGCTCCAAGCCATCGCTCTTGGAGGGCCAATATAGCTACCTAAGATAGCAAAAGAGTGTGCGATAGTAGGGTACCAGTGGACAGTAGGAGGGTATATGCGGACAAGACCAAAGAGAAAAAGGTGGGAAGGGCCGAAGTCCACAGTGCTAATCCGAGGATTACCAACCTGTTGGTAAATTACTACATCTCTCATACAGTCCCACAATCTTTACAAGATAGTGTCACTTATTGGAGGGGATCCAAGAGGTAGTGGAGAGAAGGGCAAGGGGAAGACAGCCACCAAACCAAGAACTGAGCGACTGGGAGAGTATTCACTAGTGTTACCAGAAGACAAACCCATAGTTACTAGTGGCGGTGTTCCCTAACACGGATTGTGGAAGTGATGAGAAAGATGTATGCCACCTCCAGCACTGACCACAATCAAAGAGAGGAGGCCAACTGTGCCAAAGCAATGTCAGTCCAGATTAGTGAGAAAGGATTACTGAATGAGTCCAGATAGCTCTCCCACCAAGCAAGTAAGAGGCCAGTGAGTCAAAGGCACAAGTGGATAGAATACCTAACTATACACATAATCAGGAACAAGCCAGAGGGCAGAGGAGAGGGGGGGGGCACCATTGTTGAGGTAGTATTCTCAAACTATGTGCCAGTAAAATAGGAGCAGTAGAGAGTGTCTGCAACACAGGTCTGTTTTTCTCTCTGTTCTGTTTTTTGTGTAAAAACCAATTGCTTACTTGTTTTAAGATACAAGAACATCGCATGGAGAACTTACCCCTCCATTCTCCATCTCAGTCCAAGAGATAACCTGTACTCCCAAGACTGTCTGGTATGGGTCCAACCATACAAACTTCAAGGGAGATCAACTCTGATGCCTAGTATGCAGACGTCAAGACTTGAACTGCAAGGGATGTTGCCGAGAAGGAAACTAAATGCCCAAGAAGGTTCCTGGCATGCAAGAAATCGCACCCAGCAACTACACATTGCCAACAGGAAGGAAACTAAACCAAGTAAGCAGGAATATATAAGAAAAGCTCTACCTCTGACTACCTGAAAAACGAGCAAAGAGAGTAAACTTAGAACTGCTGATGCGAGAGGGGCTGATGCAAAACAGCACCGGAGGTGAGCGGATATTGAGAGGCTTGAAGCTCGAAGCACCTGGCCAGCTGAATATAGGATGAAGTGTTATATCTAGTTATACCAGCGGAGAAATGGGGTCATAGTGCCAGACGCAAGGAGTCAATGGTTTGCCACGGGACAAGCTGCCTAGTACAAGGGTGCTAGCCGAAGATCAACAATCCGCAAGCAGTAGGCCAAAATACTGGAACAACTTGTGGTGGAGGAAGTTGGCAGTAGGGTACTAGGCAAAAGAAGAGAAAAAGATAGTAAGGTGTAAGCCAATGGATTCGAAGTAAAGGGGAGGAGACTGTGCCAGAGGCCACAGAGCAAAGCCAACAGTATAACCGAACTATTGCCATCTTTCCTCCTCTCTCATGTAGTTCCTTATTCTCTAAGACATAGAGATACTTAGTGGAAGGCATCTCACCTGTGATGAAGAAAGGGAAAAGGAGGAGGAAGGTGACCGCAACTAGAACAGAGCAACCTGTAGGATATGGTCAAATCTCACAGGGAGACACAGTGAGAGGTTGCTAGCCTAGGCATTGGCATCCAGGATCGTACATGTGGGGACCATGATGTGCACCGGGGCCAATGGCAACCAGAAGCGAAGAGTGCAAGCCAAACCTGCAGAAGCGAAGTGTACCCCACAAGCAGGATAGAATAACTTGGTGAGGCTGTGATAACTCTCCCATCCAGTGGACAGAGAGCAAGCAAGGCAGAGGGTGGAGAGGCTACTGAAGAGAAACTGGACCCTTAGCCATGAAGCAATGAGGAAGCAAAGGGGTGGGTAGATGGCCCACGATAATTGACAATGGTGATGTCATACAATGTGGGAGCAAAGTGGGAGTGACGACGCATGCTCTACCAGAGGTCGGTGTATTTATTTGTCTTTTTTTGCTTTTATTGTCAATTTACTTTCAGTTCTGATGCCCAAGAAGATACACTAGTTCTAAAGATGTCCTGCAAAGCAGACCCAAACCTCCAGTCCGCCTTGTTTTCAACCAGCTAGAAGAAAAATGGCGAAACTAGCAAGGCAAACACCAGCAGCCCAGTCCAGAATCCTCAGATCACATGACTTGAACATAGATGGGTCTCTCCTAGATCCACCAATACCAAACCAGCCCATCTTATAAAAAACTCCATGACCAGTCTCCTGTACGGCTATCTACTAGGAGGAAACACAGAAAGCCCAGAAACCCAGTCTTCAAAGAAAGGAAATCCCACATCTGGAGAGTACACACCCCACTGAACCTGAGAGGGTCCCAAGTGTGGGACCAACAATTCCAGTAAATCTATAATGACAAATCGGCACATTGAATAGGCAACCAAAAAGTATGTCTTGGTCATATAGCCCTCAATTTGGAACAAGCGCAAATCTAAGGAAATATCACCCAGTGTAAGAAGAGGGAATTATCAAAACAAGATCTGACAGCCATCCATCTGAGAGGGCTAATATGGATACATGATGTAGCAAAAGAGGATTCGGCAGTCAAATTCCAGGCCACTGCAGGAGGGTACCAGCTGATAGTAAGGAAGAGAAAAGGCAATAATAGCAAAGGAGTCATGCAAATCTGGCGGATACCGAAGCATTGCCATAGTAGGGCATCTCTCATATAGTCCCTGGTTTGGAGAGAGATAGTGTTACTTAGTGTAGGTTATCCCAGCAGTGGTAGGGCAGTGGAAGGGCAGGAGTAGGAGGGCGAGGACAACTGGAGCTGAGAGAGTTGGAGAGCATTGTGGATTCTTACCATGAAACAGACACCAAAGTTATAAGCGGAGGCGTTCCCCAAAGCGGATGGTATCAGTAGTGAGAAAATTGTCCACCACTTCCACAAGTGACCGGAAATGGAGATAGGAGGCTGACTGGACCAAAGCTAAGCAAGTACTCATAAGCCTGATAGTACAACAAGTTCAGCCCAGATAACACTCTCCATCAAGTGAACAAGACACTGGTGAGGGAAAGGCTGGAGCAGATGGAAGAGTTAACAGTGCCCCTAGGCAGGAACCATTGCATAGGCAGAGGGGAGTGGGGGGGGCCCATGTTAGTTAACATGGCGGTGCCAAACTATATGGGAGGAAAATTGGAGCGACAGAGTATCCTGTACCAGTGGTCCCTGGTACTCCCTATATACCCACATCTTACCCAACCCTACCTGTTGTGACACGTACATTCTCATTGACACAACTTATGACTGCTGATTCTGAGTCCCCTGGCTAAGTCATGTGGACTAATAATGAACAATGTATACATCAGCAACACTACTATTGTTTCCAAGGGAGTGTTGCTGATTTGGTCTTACTGGCCTGACAAAGGATTGTCTGGGTAGTCAAGCATGTGACCTGGAATCTGCAAGGTCTCCAATATAGACCAAACCCATAATAGAAAACAGATGGCACCAAGGATACTGAACATGGACTTCTAGTATTACTAAGATGAAGAGCCTAGGCAGATGAGCAAAACATACCTTCTAATTATGGATGAATTAGGTCCAAGAGCTCTATACATTACCTCTAGAAACGGCTTCTTAGGTCCTAGGCTGGTACCTCATGGGTACCAGATAAATAGAAAGCCCTATATAGAGTTAACTGTAGATGTATAATATTCTTGTAAAGGTTTTGCAAGATATTCCCAACCAGCCCTACATGCTGGGCATTTGTTTGTATGATATCTGGACGATGGTGGTGACCATCAAGATGCTATCTACAGGTCATAATGGTGAAAGATAAGGGACTCCGTGGCAGTGAGCGTAGACTGCTATTAGTGGACAGTTGGATATACCAAGAATCTGTTTATTTGTGGAGAGCTCAGTGGCCAAACTCACATGTGCACAGGAACAAATATCTTGTTACAGAAATAATGAAACAAAGATCCAAAAACCATAGAAAATAACCACAAATATGCAAATATTATGCATTCTTACCAAAATGATATTCTTGCCCAGAGGCAGATACCGACTTCTGTTTACATTATAGGGGACAAATGATTAATGTCCTTTTGGACTCTGGATTGCATGTATTTATCATGAACTCACAGTTCATACAACAGCATGGTTTACCTGTTACAGAACAACCTGATGCAGTGAATATTTATCAATTTGATGTCACTGCAGCATCCTTTAGAGGAAAGCTTTATACCCACTCTTTGTGGTTAGAAATCAGAATAAATAAACAACTTAGTCAAGTCAACAGTGAAGAAGCAGAACTAGGATCCTATGGGATAATAATATAATTTAGCTGGTGGCATGAAGAACATCCCATATTGTATCTATTAAATTCAGAAAAATAGTTTTTGGACGGAATAGGTGGCAAAAAATGTGAGAAGAAGATGTGGGAGTTGCCGATGTGTTTCAATATGATGAGACTGTGATGTTTGACGACAAACAAGGCTACCTTAGAAGGATTGGTACAAGCGAGGAACAATACAAGATAGCTTTAGGATTGCAACCACTGGAATATTGGCATTACAACGAACTCAACTCACTACAAATGGCCAAACCATGAGTGCTACAATGGACCTTCGATTATGCAATTGAACCAGTATCTGATACTAAACTGCGATGTGGTCCCATATACCCACTATTTGATAAACAGATAGACTCCTTGCAGGAATACCTCTAACAGCTGATCAATCAATGAACAATTACGTAAAGTGAATCTTAGGCTACAGTACCAGTAATAGTCTCTTCAAAACCAGAGTTTAAACTTCGCTTAGTGGTAGATTACCTGCTTCTTAAAGAAATCATCGTGTTGAATAGACATCTATTACCACTAATGTCACAGCACAGGAATCAAGTAACTGGCACTAAGATTTTTCCAAAGCTTGATCTAAATAACAGTTATTAATTATTTCAAATCAAAGAGGGTGATGAATGGAAATCTGCTTACAGAACTTGTTACAGTTATTATAAATACAAAGTAATACTGTTTGGACTTGTTTATGTCTCCGCAACCTTGCAAGACATGAGGGATCAAGTCCTGCTATAATTGCTTGACTACGGAGTAGTCGATTACTTGGAAAACATTCTCCTTTATTCAAACAATGCACAATGACATGTGGAGGTGGTAGAACAAGTCTTGCAATGATTAGCAGACTGGCAACCTGTGGTATTCTCCAAAAGGTGCGTCTTGCATGTGCATGAAGTGTAACTGTTTTGATACGTACGATCGGTCGAAGTTGTTATAATGAGTACCAGGAAGGTTGAATTAGTATTGGACTAGAAATCACCAAAGTCAGTAAATGCGGTACAGGGTTTCATTGGCTTTCTTAATTTTTACCAGCAGTTCATACAAAACTCCTCCACAGTATGCAAGCCAATTACCAAAAGAGTCAAACGAATTCTCCAGGATTTCTGTTGCTGAACACGAGTTGGCATTTAAACTGTTAAAACATTACTTTACCACTGCTTGCTCTTTTCAATATTTTAATACTAAATAAGAAACAGGAATAGAGACAGATGCTAGCAACTTTATATTTAGATGTGCATTATGTCGTTTAGCAGAAAAAACACTACATCCCATCATTTTTCACTCTTGAAACATTAATTTACCTGTTGGAATTATACAATGTATGACAAGAAATTACTGGCAATTCTTACAGTGTTCCAGGAATGTAGAAAATATTTAGTAAGAATAGAGAATCTGGTAACATTTTATAATGACCATTAGAACCTACAATATTTTGTTGCCTTCAATGTCCAAAGTAGAGGCCTAATCAGAAGGGCTCAGAAACTGGCAGAATATACTTTTAAAAGAATTTACCAACCTAGGGTTAGGGGAGGAAAGCCAGATGTCCCAAGTAGACTCCTAGAGGAGTGTCCTCTGAAGGGAGTGACAGATCAGGAACAGACTATCTTAAAGCCACTGTGTTTCGAATTAATACTCTTAGCACTACAAGAGGAACAAATATTACGTGAAGGGAATGTAGTGTTACACTGGCGTGATGAGAAAGATCTAGCATTGATGACAGGAAAATATACTTATCATAAATATATAGAATATGCTTGAACTACAAGACAAGATTACCTACAAAAGGGTCAAGAGTGGTAGCATGGCATGCTTTTTGTACTATAAATGATATTGTTGTCCCCAAGTAAGGACAAGGATTCCCAGATACTGCATTAGCAATTGGGCTATTGGGAGAAACATATGGATATGTGGTGACAAGTTGTGGTACTGTGGCATAATCCATAATCTTGGCTTTAGCAAGGTAGCATGTACACATGTGTGGCGACTCGCACTCTT
>NW_003298880.1:139569-150615 GCF_000151645.1 Tuber melanosporum | reverse complement strand
CCCCTACCCACCTTCCCCCGAACACGCTTCCCCTCCCCTTGGAAAAAACAAAACGAAACACAAGTGGCTTGTGGCCGGTTCTCTTACTCCCCTGTTATATCATACCTTAATCAAACTTCAATATTATATCGTCCTCTTGTGTACAAATTTTTACATCATATTATCTACGCTCCCTCATCCAGGCACCCATATCCTTGCACCCAAGCCCTCCGCCTTCACCGACAGATACCATTGCTTCTGACAGTTGAGAACCATATCTTGTCTTCTTTCCTGTCGCATATGCGCGCCCCCCCTTGACCCCGGGTGGGTTTGTCTGACGTAACTGCTAGATTTCCGACCTGAAGACGTACGCGACACCCGAACCAACAACCGAGTTCTCTAATTTTCTCCTGGGGCTCTGGCTGGACTACCAACTTATCCTCCCCTCAGTGCTTAGCCGGCCGACACGCTCTTTTAGTCTTGAAACCTCCTGAGTTACTTATCCATTCATCGCCCTCTCGGCCGCACATTCGCGTGCGGTTACAGCGCAGCGTATGACCGCCGTGGCTCAAGCGCCGAATTTTCTTTCCGTTCCGGGGTCATGGAATGGGAGTGGACCAAGTAAACTCAATTCGGTGACCCACGACGACGTTGCGCGCATCTTTATTAAGGGCCAGCGCTCATCAAGTATGTCTTCGGTCTCCTCGACATCTGGCACATCCAATGGCTCTGAGGCTGGCTGGGGAACCTCTGTCAACGGAAAAAAGAAGGGGGTGAGTCGCGCTGCTACTAGGGGTGCAAACGCAACCTGGGCTACAAAATCCGATATGATGAGGGTACCAGGCAGTTCAAATCAACCACAGGGAGGCTTGTTGGCGGGTTCCAATTCATCCATCAATGGCAATCACCAAGCCATGCCCATCCTACCATCTCAGCATCTTATATCTGGTCAGACACAACAAAATGGGGGCCCACTCCCACCTTCTTATTTGATGCTTCTTCCCTTGAATGGGACTTTTGATCGCAAATTCATTCCTCTCCCCTATTGGCCCGATACCCTACGCATAGGGCGTCAAACTAATAATAAGACCACACCTACCCAAAACAACGGTTATTTCGATTCAAAGGTGCTTTCTAGGCAGCATGCGGAGATCTGGGCGGAGAAGTTGAATGGCAGGGTTTGGATTCGCGACATCAAATCGTCCAATGGAACTTTTGTCAACGGACAACGGCTATCGCAGGAGAACCGAGACAGCGAGCCTCACGAACTTAGAGCGGAAGATGTTTTGGAACTAGGTATAGATATTGTTGGCGAGGACAACAAGACAATTATACACCATAAGGTAGCTGCAAGGGTTGAACATGCCGGTTTACAAACTCCGAATGTTGGTAACTTCGACCTCAACTTTGTGGATATCGACCCCATGAACAGCGTCTCCATAATGAACCCCCAAAATAACTCCGCCCCCCTCCAGAATACTAGTATTAGAGGGCGCTCCGGATCCCAGGGGTCACGATCATCGGTAATGAGCGGAGGACCAGCCAGTCACCGACAACCTCAGATGATGATCACGCCAGTGACGATGGAAATGGTTGTGAAAAAGCTCAACGTAAGCGAATATCCAATATTTGCACTAGGTATGAACCTGACTAATTATCTTCCGCGTAGTATGAGTTGCAATCAGCAAAGCAACAGTCTCAGGATTTACAAAGGACTTCAGAAGTTTTTGATTCTCTGTTAAGCTCTAGGCCAATTGTTGCATTGGGGCATATCGCCCCCAGTGCAAATCCGGCGCCCACCGAGCCTCTACCCGCTCCTCCGGTCCCTACACATACAGGGCTAGCCCAGCGCCAGGTTTCGCCACCCTCACTGATTCCACTTTCCACACACATTCAAGAGCACCCCAGGGGCCAGCAGTTATCTGATAGCAGCAGGAACACGCCAAAACTTAGGTCGGAGAAAACTGAGAGACCGGAACCACCGCAACATTTACATGGGCTTGTGGGTGCGCTAGAGGAGGCCCGCGGAGAGCTGCAGGCCAAGACAATTCGGGTTAGAGAGCTTGAGGAGACGCTGAAGAGGGAGAGAAGTGCGAGGGAGGTAGCTGAAGTTCGCGCTGCACAACTTGAGAACGCCTCAAGAGGTGTCCGAGAAACAGCTCGTCGGAGAGGTTTCAAGGAGTTTGACGCCGAAAAGATACGCGCCGATGAAGCTATCGGATTATCGGATGAAGTCCATGAGTTGCGAAACGAAAAGTCGTTGGATTGTCATCCGGGAGCTTTAGACGAGGAAGATAGAGATATCTACGATGACGATGATGCCGCGAGCGTCACGGTTGATCCATCCGCTCAGGCAGCAGCGGAAGCAGCTGAAAGATTGCAGCGGCGTGTCGAGCAGATGATGGCGGAACTGCAGTCGGCCAAGGAGGAGATTGAACGGTACAAGCGGCAAGCTGAAGCTTCGGAGCACGAAAGCATCAAATCGAAGAAGACGCTCGGCGAGATGGTGGAAAAGATTCGCAAGGACGAACAGGCCAGAAAGCTCTTACACGAGAGAGAGGTTGCAAGTCAGACCGACTCAGTGGCAGTCAAGAACACAGGCATCCAGGTCTCCAGCGAGGGTATAGAGGAAGCAGCGGAAGATTTCCATTTAAACGGCACTATTAAACCTACCGGGGGTAAGACAGCGGCTCTTAATGAAAGCCGAAACTCTGGGGAGATGATCAACAAACGAAGCAAGGAGTGCAGCTTGGCAATATCAAAACGAGATGCAGCTCCCTACGCCAGCATGATTGGGGTGATGCTGATCGGGGTCGGTTTGATGGCTGTCTTGAACAGATGGCATAAGACTGAGGGATAGAAAATTCTTGTGCAGTCCTCTTTGGAGAGCATACTTTGGGGGAGTTTGGTTTTCTCGGTACATCTAAATAACTTGTGCATTTAAAAAGTCTGAGGGAGTTGAGAAGGGGGAGCTGGGGATGTTCGGGCTCGAGAAGCCAATCTCCTGTTTTCATTTTCATTTTTGTTTTTCGATTAACCTGCACGCCATCGCCTTACAGGCTATATCCACTTTTCCTTTATTCTCTCACTGTATTCGTATGTTTGTCTACTCACTGCACTCGGCTTGTCTCTTTCCTCACACTCCGCCACACTTCGTTCGCATTTCTCTTTACTACTCTCTGGCCATCACCGGAGCTATTTGCTTTACTGCAGGTTTTTTGTGCGACGAGCGGCGTTTTCCATACCCCCCCTTTTCTCCCTTTCACTTCCTTTTCCTCGGGGCTCGGGTCTTTTTTGTGGGGGTGGGGGGTTGGTTTGGAGGAGGGATCGACTGGGCTGGCTATGTAGAAGTAAGTAGCTTAAGGAAGGAGTTTGTTCTTGGGGAAAGGTGTCATGCATGGGCGATTGGGTTAGACCATTTTTGGAATATTTTTCTCTGTACTTTTTCCCTGTACTTTTTCTCTTCTATGATACTCGCTTGGTCGACGGTTTGACCTGTTGCTTTCCATTCTCCTTATTCAACTTCAATTTTTTCGTTTCCGGTTCCCCCAATTGTTCATGTCCGGTATATTACTACGTGGGTGCTTCTTCTATCTTCCTACTTATTATGGTTACAAGGAGGACTGTTGGTGCACAATGTGAAGGTGAAATAGTACAGGCGCGTATATACTTGTACACCGTGCATATGTGTTTCCCCCACGCAATTACTTCGACACACCTCTAGCTCTCCTCGACCAGCAGGTCTGGTGGGATATCCTTGCGAGATTTCTTCCCGATGGAAGTACATCCGAAAGACTCGGCCATCGCCTTAACAAACCTATCCCCAACCTCCTCTACACCAACCCCTACCACACCCTCCCTCACGAAACTAGTAGTCCCCTTCCCTTCTAGCCCACAAGCTACAATCCTATCAAACCACCATAGATCGGTAGAAACATTCAACCCAACCCCAAAACTACTCACAAACCTCCGCATGTGCACGCCCACCGCGCCAATCTTCCTGTTCTCCGAAGTCCAAGCACCAGTATCCTCCGTGGTGAAGGCGCGAATACCCCACTGAGCACACGTCGCCACAAGCGCCCGTTCAAGAGTTCGAATATAACACCTAGGCCTCAAGCCGTGATGCCGAAGATCGGCAATGACGTAGGCCGTAAGCTGGCCCGGGCCGTGGAATGTAGTCAGCCCGCCGCGGGGAGTGTATTGCAGTTCCGCGCCCCTAACGCGGAGGTGGGATTCCCGCTCGGGGGTTAAGGGCGATTGTGACTCCCGGCGACCGAGGGTGTATACGGGGGGGTGGAATTCGGAGGTTATCACCGTGGGTTCCGGAGGCTGGGTGGTAATGAGGGTTGGCAATGGCGAGATGGGGATTAGGGTTGTTCGAGATTTGTGTGAGAGGTGGGCGGATAGGAGTGATTTTTGGAGGGCCGCAGCCGAGGCATAAGTAGTTTTTCCGAGATGGATATGGAGAAGTCGGGTTCGGGACATTTCGAGCCCCAGAGGAAGAGGAAGGGGGGATGTTGGTGTCAGAAGGTGGGCATGGCATTTTATCATAGGTGGAGATATGATGAGAATAATTGTGATATTAGGCCGGGAGGCAGGGTCACCGCAGTCTAGCTCACTAAAGATAGGTAACTGGCCCTAAGGTGGGGATGAGGTTATGATACGATGAGATGGAGCATCATCTCATATTATCATCTCTGAACCGGGGCCAGAGGTATGATTTGATAAATCCGTTGTAAAATCCCGCCATTGAGCCAATCACTAGACAGCACACCAGGAGAGGTTCCAAACATTGGTTGATCTCCGAGCTCAGGGACAAAAAGAAGCAAGAAGAAAAGGACCGCTACTATAGGAAGGAAGAGATCTTTCCACACATGGCAAAGCGTGAATGTGCCAAGTATGATACTTGGTACGAGTGCGGCCGATAGATATATCCGTCACGTGAAGTCTGATAAGAAAAAGCGGCACATTACAACTAGTGACACATATTTTCCACCAAGAAAATGGAGTACAATACTCACATTACTAGTTCGATTTTACCAGAAAAAACACAAAATGAAATATCCTATTACAAGAAATTGAGAAGGGTGAGAGAAAAATAATGGGAGAAGTAGCAAGAGAAAGGGAGAAAATAAAAATAAAAATATAGAATTGAGTGGATAAAAATTAAAAAGCTGCAAATTATCCTTGAAAGTTATTGTTATCTTTATTCTTGATAACAGGCTTGAGCTTGTTTAGAAGATTCAAACAATCTTGATTTATCAAGTCAAGCGGTATCTTCCTCTACTCTACTACTAAAGCTCTCTTACCTGCTCCTTTGTGTCCTGGCTTTGGCTATGAAATTCATACTCTTCTAGTAAATTCTATAGGTAGTCTCAAAGTGGGTCGATTTTGTTCAGGTCCAGTGACTGGGCAGGCCAGTCAACTGATCATATTCTGAACCTTTCTCATTCCTCCTTCCCAAGCTCTTTTGATGTTGTGTGTGTGGAAGTGTTATTCTCTACTACATATACCTTTCCAGGTATCCCTCACTTAATATGTTGAATAAAGGGATAATTTAAAAGTCTTAGAATGTGCTCGTGGTACACGCTCCGTCATTCCTATTTTCCTCCCACATAGTTTGGCAACACCACGTCAACTATCGGGGATACCCCCCACTCCCCTCTGCCCTCTCGATAGTTCCTGCCTAGGGGCACAGTTAACTCTTCTATCCTCTCCCGCTTTGGCATCGCTTGTCTCTTGTCTGCTTGATGGGGGAGTTATCTGGACTCGCCCAGTAGTCCTGTCTTGCTAATAGGAGCTCGCTTAGCTTTAGCATGGTTGGCTTCCTCTCTTCATTTCCAGATGGCACTGGCAGTGGTAGATGTCCTTCTTCCCACATACACGATCCCCATTGGGGAATGCCTCGGCTAGTAACTTCGGGGTGTGTCTCGCGGTGAGATTTGGCCATACCCTCCTAGTCGCTCGGTTCAAGTTTGGTCACCTTCCTCACCTCGTCCTTCCACCTTCCTACCGCTGGTGGGATTCCTTCCACTAAGTGACACTATCTCTCAGAGAACAAGGAACTACAAGAGAGACGCGGTAATACGGCAATAGGTGTTGGTTGGTTGGGTCAGCACTGGGGCCTTTGGCTCTTCCTCCTTTTTTCTCTTCGGTCGTGTCGGCTGGTACCCTACTACTATTGGCTGGTATCCTACTACGTCCCCCTCTTTTGCTGCTTCGGGCAGCCCCTTCAGCCCTCCCAGATGGACAGCTTGGGGCTCTCGTTCTGCCAATACCTCCTGCTTACAATGGGTGCTCTTTCCTTTCGGTTTCTCCTGCTTGCGACCATGGGCTATATACATAAGACATACGTTTATGTCACCTATACGGCGCACCTATTCGTTTTTTCGACTTCACCGGCTAGGCCTGACAATTGGTTTGTCCCAAGCGAGGGGCACGAGTTGGGTTGGTATCGGGTTGTTGTAGGCGAGGAATTGGTTTTGGCCTTTGGTTTGCAGTTACTCTGGTTTGGGTTTTCTTCTGTTCGGTGGGCGGTGTACTGTCGGGAAGGAGGTTTTTCCTTGCTTTGAAGGATGGGTTTCTGGGCTTTCTGTCTTTACCGTTTGTAGATAGCCGTGCGGGAGACTTGCGGGGGAGTTTTTTAAACTGAGGGCTGGTTAGGTATCAGTGGTTCTAGGAGAGACACCTCCGTGCTCAAGTCGTGAGACCTTAGGGGTGGGCACCTGGCTACTAGTGTTAGCCTTTCTGGGGTCAAGGTTTTTATTCTGGCTACTTGAGAACAAGGCTGGGTAGAGGTATGGGTCTACATGGCGAGAGCTGATATGACCCCCGGCCTTACTTTCATTAAAACGGATAAATAAATAAGATTATAAAAAATAAAAATAAAAAAAAAGAATGTGCTCGTGGTATAGTACTCAATTAATTCCTCCCTTGTACCTATCACCCTGCTCCCTAATCTGTTCCTTAAATTACCATTCTGGGTTTTGCTATTGTCTTTTGTAATCATAAGGTAGTTGTTCTGTACGATCTAACTGTACCAAGACTCTACGGAGTAGTATTATAGTTAGCCAGACCTGTGCCCATAGCGGTGTCAAGAGACTACCGCAGAGAGAATGGTGGTAGACCAGAGTCTACCAAGTAGAGGTACTATTAGTTAGGTACCTCAGTAGGACATACTATGTTATACTAAGATGTATGTAGGTACCAGTAAGGAGCAGGGGTTAGCCCACTGAGTAGCGTAACCCAAGTAGTTAATTTGTGAGTTACCCTGAATTGCTTAATAGTAACTCTATGTAGAATTACCCTACCTGCAGACCAGAGTTACCCTGTCTTGGGCCATTGGTTACCCTAATATTGAGCCAAGTTACTCTACATTAAAAGTAATGTACTACACGGAAGATCAGGGGAAGTTACTAGATTGTTTGTTACCCAGAACTACATAGGGTGTTTGAATCTCAGATTGTGTGAATCGCTCGTGCACAATCAGTTAAGGTCCGAACAAGCTGTAACTTAGAGGTATAGTGGCTAACACCTCTCTCCGGTCCTGTTATAAGTCTCTAGTACCATGGACTACAGCCAAGAGAATTGCTGTCAGTCTTGTAAAGGTCTACAAGTAGAGATGCTCTAGTAAAACCATATACACTCATGCTATACAGTCAACTGAATACTTTTAACAGTATCAGGATAGGTGATGGGGTGGAGAACCTGGAGAATCGTCTTGAGGTGGTTTCGTGCAAAACGTAGCAGAGCTGATAGAGTAATAATACTTCGAAGGTTGAAGTAGTATGTGAGATTACTGGAGGCCTAAAGGCAAGTTAACTGAAGTCTGTTGCCCTAAAAGAGTAATAATATTAGAGAATCGTTAAGGACTCTAAGACACTAGTCTGAGGTCAAAATAAAACCTACTTCTAGAAGGGTTGACTGTGGGTAGCCCCTATTAGTAGTCAACCTCTTAAAAGCTCAATTGAGAGGACTAAGTGGTTATTATCCACAATGATATGGAAAGAGTAGAACCAGATAGATGTTGAAGGGCTGTGGATGCTTGTAGAAGACTAAGTGTACAGTGCAAAGTGTCTAAAAGTAGACTCTCTAGTAATACAGCAATCTTGGAGCAACCAATCGAAATTGAACAATAATTGTAAAGACATGATAAGTAAGGAGAAATGATACATGCTCAGAATACATGTAACACTGTGCTTAAGGCTACAATCAATAGAGTAAAAATTTTGATACTTTATATAATTAATTAAATATTGTAATTCAAGTAATAGAAGAATAGCTAAGAAGAGTTTTAAGCTAAGAGAATGCGATAATGACTTTTATAAACAATATTTGAAAATTAAGTTATGACATACAGCAATCTAGCATAGTAGGCATACTTCTCGTAACTTGATTGAATTCAGAATTGTTGTAAACGGTCATTAGGTATTAGATACATAACTTGACCAATATTAAGTACTATCATATTTTAGTCATCTCTACCTCACAGTATTTTTTAGCATGGCTCTTTATAGATTCTTTTCCTTGTATCACTCTCACCAAAATTTTCACTTTTTAATCTTGAATGACATTTTTCTACAACTTTTAATTAAAAATAAAAAAGTACTAGCCTCTTCTCCTTTCTAACAGCTTCCCCTCAGCACTTTTCTTTTATAAATATTCTGTATTGTGGTTGACTGATTCAGAATAGTGTTTGACCTATTTAGAGGGTCAAGTTTGTGACAATTTGCACTATATAAAGGAGAAAACCTTTCACATACCCTCCGGCATATTGCATACCTTTCCAATAACCTCCTTGGCTAAAACATGCCCTCCAGAAGCAAAACTATGACCCTCAAAGTACAGACCTCCATAGACTAAGCATTTTCAAGGTTCATAAGGTCTGAACACTGAAGTCTAAATACTTCCTTCAGCAAGACACTGTGCAGAACACTATAGTCTAAGCGCTTTCCCCAGCAACCAGTGAAGTTAGAAGAAATAAGAAACAAAAACAAAGAAGAGGAGGAAGGATTTACGTATTTAAGGCATGATAGAAGTTCCAAATAATAAAATAAGAACTGACAGAGAATACCAAACTACCTATACATATTACTAATAATCCATATACAACTTCCAACTCTGAGTTAATATACAATGACGGTACTGATCGAGGAGGGACAATAATTTATTTCTTTTGATAAGTTGAAGGAAGCAATTGAGACGTGGTCTATAGAAGACCATTTCACATTTTTGGTAGTGAAAAAGGATGTCAAGTGGGTAGATTATTGTTGCCGGGCACGTAGTTTGAGTTGCCCATGGTGTGTCTTTGTATCAAAAACTATAGATGGAGAGCTACAGGTAAAGAGAATCAGCACTATACATACCTGTATCGCAGCTCCAGTTTCTGCAGGAGAGGTGGCCAATACACAAAATTGGCTTTGAAGAATAGTTCCACAGCACCTATTTATCATCAAAGCAACCAAACCAACTGAGATTGTGGAAACTATGCGGATGTATTATGATGAAAAGGTTAACTATGAGGCTACAAGAATTGCGAAGACAGCTCTGATTGCAGACTGGCTAGAACACCAATGTGAGCACTTCTATAAAATCCTGTCCTACTTACAGCTGCTGCACCAACATAACTAGAACTTATATACAGATCTTTACATGATTATTGATAATCATGGAAACCCAATATTTCAACTCCTATTTATTTGCCCTCAGGAGTTCCGCACATCATTTTAATCTATGAGAAAATTTATAGCGGTAGATGGGACCTTTCTGAAAGCAAGATTTGTACAAATGCTACTATTGGCTGTGGAAATTGACGGTAATGGTAACATTCTACTACTGGCCTGAAAAATGGTAGAGAGTGAGAATGAAAACTCAAAGAGATACTTTCTGGAGCATCTCAGAAAAGCAATCCCAAAGTTATCAAATATGACATTCATTAGTGATCGTGATAAAGCACTCCTTGCTGCTGATGAAGTAATGGGAATTGGAGTTGCTCGTACTTAGTGTTGCTTTCATTTGAAAGAGAATTGTTGTAAGTGGTTTACACGAGGCTTGGAGCCATACTTTTGGCAAATGGCACATGCAAGAACAAGTAATAGTTATAAAGAAGGACTTACTAAATTACGTAACTTGACTCCAACTGCAGCAGATTATCTTGGTAATATTGACAAAACACTGTGGGTTACAGCTTTTTTTCCTGGTAAGTCCTATGGTCACAAAACTTCTAATATAGTTGAGTCAATGAATCAGGTTTTAAAGTAAGAATGTGAGCTTCTGATTCTTGACTTACTAAATGAAATTTAGCTTTATACTATGAACCAGAGAGCTCAGCGATATGAAACTACCTCTGTCAAGGAGCAGCAACAAAGCTGGTCTGATTTAGCTCTCGGTCAACTAACAATTTTGCGAGCCTGGACCGGAAGGAACACGGTAAATATGGCCAACCATACCTTATTCATGATTCAGTAAATCAATAATAAGCAATTTATTGTCAACCTCAAAGCTGGCATATGTACCTGTGGCCATTATCAAGAGATTGATATACCATGTGGGCATGCGCTGAGCTCAATTCACCATTTAGGTCAATTAGCCCATACCTACATCTCAGTTTTCTTTTCGATTACCACCCTCAAAAATACCTATCAAAGCAACTTTCATCCTGTCATACTAGCAGATCTTGATAGTTTTATACAAAACTCTCAATCGGTACCGGCTCCTTGCCTATTACCTACAACAATCAGTGTCAAAGCCGGACGGCCAAAGATTGTACGTGGAACACGAGAGAGTTTTCGGGCCCGGATTGTACGTGCTTGGACTCAAATGGCACTTAATGAGGATGCTGAAATACCAGTTGGAACACAAAAGTGTCAAAACTGTGGTGAACCTGGCCATAATCATCGTACTTGTCAAAGCCCAAGGCTTTAACTTTTACTTTAGTACTCTTTCCTTTGGAAGAGTAGAAAATGGGGGATAAGAAGACCTTGTTACATCCATTCAAGGTCAGAGGTTGTGGTGGTTGGATGGGTCCTATTCTAGTGCGGTGGGCGACTCGCTACCACTGAGGTGAAT
>NW_003298880.1:131803-139419 GCF_000151645.1 Tuber melanosporum | reverse complement strand
TTGTAATCCTACCGCGCGTGCAGTTCCATATTTCGTCCAGACGGTCATGCCCAGTTTTTTTTTTTTTTTTTTTGCATTTTTATCTACTCTGTCTGGACCTTGAAAGCTCAAAAAAACCTATTCTATTGTGAGTTTTCTTTGGACTTCAGAACTACTAGGTTCCTGAAGAAATTGTTTGGCCTTCATTGTTTATGGGTTGCTGGGGAAGGTATATAGAATATAGTGTTTGGCAGGAGTGACTTGCTGAGTGAAGTGTTTAGACTTCAGTGTTCGGACCTTATGAACCTTGGAAATACTTAGTCTATGGAGGTCTGTACTTTAAGAGTCATAGTTTTTCTTCTGGAAGGCATGTTTTAGCCAAGGAGGGTATTGGAAAGGTATGCAATATGCTGGAGGGTATGCGAAAGCTTTTCTGCTATATAAAGGTAGAGAGTTCCATAGTTCGTATTGCGTCCGCTCGGGCATGACAGCTAACCACTGATATACTCAGAATAAGAAGAGCTTTTACTCCTACAGTGGCATTTTAGATGTACTAGCTGAAACACTTCTGTCCAGTAGATGTTTGCTAACTATAGAGTAGTATAGTTCACTATGGACAATCTTTGGTCTGAGTTGTTAAGATTAGCTAGAGGGCCCAAGGAAGTTGGATGCTCATGAATACAGAGTAGTAATGGGGAACAACTGGCAGTAATATGAAATCTACTGTCACGAATGTGGCTTAGCAAGAAAAAGGCTTTCACATGACCAATGATTATGAGTCAGAGGTATGTTATTACGTTCGCGCATATGATCACTTTGGTCACATGGCTTGTTTATGTTATAATTTGGTAGGTTTCCCACATGTGACTACTTGAGATCACATCAGTTAGGGGTGGAAGAGCACTATATAAGAAGGCTGGTAAGGCTGATGAGGATAGATTCTTCATGCTTTGTTCTAAGTACTTTTCTGTGTCCTTGCTGTCGCTTCACCCCACGTGTTTCTTTCACCCTCATGATGGGTCTTGATGCCTTGGATTCTGGGGGAGATATGTGAGTTCGCTCAGTGGTTCCTGGGGTTCTTGGTGTTGAGGTCTGTTGGTATTGCTTATTATTACTTGATTGATTCTCATTTCATTGCCTGCTGGTTATCTCATGTTACTGGCACTTCCAGCTACTTATCATAGTTACTTATGAGCCCCTTTTGGTAAAGGATCTTCGGCTTACTGTCTATCGTCTATTGGCGGTTTTGGCATTCAATTGCGGGGATTGAACTTGGTGGTTGGGGGGATCACCCACGTCATTCTCTGGGCCAGCTCATATGTCCTGTTGGGTTTTAACAGAGTGCTTTGTTCTTGCAATATAAAATACCCACAGGTATACTGGATGACCATCCTGCATCCTCAACTCATCGAACCAGCCACATCACTTCTCAGGTGACTTGGCAGTACCTGCTCAGCCCCTCCTCGGTATGTTATATTTCTACAGTTGGAATTCCACGATGTTGTTTATCACTGTTCCCTTGGAGTTTTGTCCTTGAAGAATTGACAGTGGTTCAGTCAGGTGTCTCCTCCTTGCCTCAGTGGGGATTGCTTTGACCCTGAAAAATCTTACCCCCTGGTATGGCTTTTCACAGCTAGCTGAGGTAGTGTGGGACGATTGGCTGCCAGGCACTCCTCTAGCCCGCATGTTTTGGTGGTTCAGTTGTGGATTGTGGTTGGTGGCTTTATCCATTGCACGTGATGCCTACCTTCTGTTTGTCAGCTTCTGTTCGCTCACTCTCCCCTTTCATGTTACATCAGTTGGGAGTGCCACTTACTAGTCATTCGGTCTGTGCCTCTTGCCGGACCTGTAGGACTGGCTTTGGCTGGCTCTGCCTACTCTTTCCTGACTTGGTTGAACTTCAGTTCAACTGGGTTGGACGGTGTGGCTGGTGCCAATGCCTTTTTAGTGTTGGTGCTACCTCCATTGTGGCTCTTAGCTGTGGCTAGTGGGCCCCCCTTGGCTGTGAGGTGCTGGGAGTTGGAGCTCTGTTAGTGTGGCCAAGACCAGTGGCTGCCTGATGGGGCGAGATATAGGCTGTCCTGTGGCTGTCATATAGTTGATCTGTCTGAGGGGCTGGGGGGGCTGGATGGGCTCTGTGGCATCTAGTGTGTAGGGCTTGGGTGGGGCTGATTGGGGGGGGAAAGGTACCTGCGAGCACCGGTCAGGCCTGCATCAGATTGGGAGAGGTCTAATTAAGTGTTTCCAGTCCGGCTTGGGCTGTTGGACCAAAGTTATTAAGTGCTGTAAAGCTCCTCGACGGACCAGCTCACTGATGGCCACCTGTGCAGATAGTAGATTGTGACCACCTGGTTGGACTTGTTTGGGTCTTACGTGTTAGGCTTTGTGGGGTTTCTTTGGTTTCTTTGGATTGGATATTGGTCTGGTAGGAGGTGGCATGGCACTATGGGGGGGGGATATGTACCACTAACCTTCTTGGTCTGTTACTACCTCTATGTATTTCCTATATTTGAATTGTTTTGTTTGGGAGACTGGCACCAGGACAGGTCCTTCTCACCAGTACGCTCTTCAGAGGCAATAGGCAAAGTAGATTCATAGGGTCAACGGCCTGGCATGTAGGAGTAAGATGATGATATGTTGGTTGCCTCCTCCCTACTATTGTGTTACCTGTAGGTTTGGTTTGTATTTGTTGGTTTTCTACTGTGGTGGAAGTTTCATGGGAGGATTTTCAGACCAGGTGGTTCTGATTTTATGTTCGTTGGATGATGAACCTGGTTGGGTTAGTCTTTTACTTGACTTCAGCTATATATATTGCTGGTTGGCTCTACACCAGAGGGGCTATGGACTTGGACCAGGGCAGGTCCTGAGTTGTTTGTTGGTCTTGTGATTGTTCTCATACAGGCATGACACAGAGATGGTAGGTGCATAGCCGGAGACTTAGTTAGCTTAGAAATAGTAGTACACCAGTAAGCAGTATCCCTGTGCCGGTGGGGGCTCATCATATGACAGTGTTGAAGGTACAAGTTTAAATACAATTAGATTGAATTCTAAGTACTTTTCCTCCTTCTTTCACCCTGTGTTGGAACATGAAGGTTTGATATTGGTCTAATCAGTGCCCTTGATGTCTATCTCATGATAGACTTCAAGTCTTCAACTTCCATTACCTTTTGCAGGCATCATTGTTATACCTCCTCCTAGCTTAGCTGGAAGTTCCTTCTTCCTTTTACTTATGCTTTCAGTTGTTCGTCTACATTGCCTACCTACAGTGGCAATGGCTAGGTGAGCCTCTACCCCCTCTATCACATCTGCTTTATTTTCCTCGATTGTTCTGTCTTGTACTGTCAAGAAGAACTTCACCTGAGAGGCTGCAGTCTCACACCTTCTGCATCACATTTCCATTCTTTCTAAACAATTTCATCACGCGGAGAAAGAGATATCTACCTTGTCAGCTGCCCTGGCATCTGAACGTATTACGTTCCTGGTTTGGTCAACATTTTGGTGGCTGAAACTCTTATAGTTATCCTGTCATCGCCTATCCCATCGGTTGCTTCAGTTACTATAGTTGTCTCAGTTGGGGAAGGTTGGCTAGACTCAAAGAATTCTCACGGTCTAGTGGAGGAGCTCCCTTGAAGGAATATTGCACCACCAGTTATCCTGGCTCCTGCTATAACTTCGGTTGTGAGTGGTGGTATGGGTTAACTGGTTCCTGATTTGTTGGGTCTGGTTGAGGTGCTTGATCCTGGTATAGGTGAGGTGGATCTTGGTGTGCTGACATCAGCTGTGGTAGAATTACCCCCTTCTAGGGGGTGGGTGACTGAGTCCTCTGTGGCTGAGCCTGTGGTTTGTTAGGATAATGCCTTTGGTGGCATCTCCACTGTGGCGGTAAATGGTGAGGGGGGTGGCCAGCTCACTCCTGTTACTAGACCTGCATCTAGGGGTAGGAAGTAGAAGAGAAACAAGAAGCTCCAGGTCAAACAAGACCAGACCTTACCCATGCTACTTGTTTTTGACTCAGAAGGGCCATCGCCTTTTCTGATTTACTATAGCGAACCGGCTACCACAGAGTCTGCGGCAGGTTGGCCCCCTGCCGAGAGAGTTAAGAAGTTAGAAGAGGACTTAAATTCTGGAGTACATTTGGCCAGGTGTTGACAGCTCGGGACTACATAATCTTGGCTCCTTCCACTGAGACTTTCAGATTTTACTGTTACTATAGTACCCCTCAGATTCTCTACGATGGTTCGTTCCTCTTCAGCTAGAGAGCCCTAGCCATTTAAGCCAGCTTTCTCTCACCTCTAGATACTTGAGTGTTGAGTGTTTCTTTTATTAGGGGATAGGGCTGAGTGCCAGGTTGGTTGGCAGGGTGTCCCAGGATTATCATATGGGGGTGGTTGGGCGGTTTTCTATTCTGGAAGAGGTTATTGCAGGGTCAAATTCAGGTATGGTAGTGGAATCTTTGTATTTTGTATAGGTAACTTGGCTGGCAGGTAGGTTGGGCTGAGGAGCACCTTTCTTTACTGTTGATAGCTTTGTATTTAGTGTTAGTGTTGGGGCATAGCATGGTCATGTTTCAGGTACTCGGTTGGAGGCTTAGTTAGTTCGTAGTTAGTGGTATCTGAGATGCGACAGCCCAGGGGCCCGGCCCTGGGGCTTGTCACATGTCAGTTTTGGCAGTGCAAGTTTAAATAAAATTAGATTGAATTCTAAGTACTTTTTCTACTCCTGCCTACACTTTGTCTCAGTAGCGTTCCTTTCAAACCCACAATGGTCTTTAATGCCTTAGATTCTGGAAGAGATATCTGAGTTTGCTCAGTAGTTCCTGGAGTTCTTAGTATTTAGCTCTGTCTGTGATAGTGGTTTCATAGTATATTACTTTTTTGCTTCTTGTTTCATTGACTGCTTAGTTATCTCACAATAGTGGCACTTTGAGCTCTTTATCCCAGTCACTTACGAGCCCCTTTTGGTAAAATCTATTCAGCTTCTTATCTATTATCTACTTGCATATTTCACATTCAATTAGGAGAATTGAACATTGTATTTGCAGGGATCACCCACATTGTTCTTTGGGTGAACTCATGTTTGTTGGATTTTACTGGAGTCCGTAAATCTCATGATGAAAAATGCCCTTGGGATAAACTGATAACCTTTCTTAGTGTCAAGTCAGTGTACCCACCTTATCATTCCTCATGTGGCAGGGTAGGACCTACCTAGCCGCTCCTTATTACATTTTCGTTTCTATGGTTAGAATCCTATGATGTAATTTATCGCCGTTCCCTTGTACTTCTTATTCTTGAGGCATTTACGGTAATTTAGTCAGGTGTCTCCTCTTCGCCTTGATGGAGATTGCTTTGACCCTGAAAAGTCTTACCCTCTGGTGTGGTTTTTCATTACCACCTGGGGTCGTGTAGGATGATTGCCTACTGGACACTTATATTGTCTGCATATTTGGGTGGTTCCGTTGTAGATTATGGTTGGCAGCTTCACTCATTGCAAGTGAGGCCTACCTTCCGTTGGTCTGCTGCTGTTCACTTGCTCTCACTCTTCTTGTTGGGTTGTTTGGTAGTGCATTTTACCAGTCATTTGGTCTATACCTGTTGCCAGACCTGTGGGGCTCGCTTTGACTAGCTCTGCTTATCTTTTTCCAACTTGTTTAGACTTCAGTTTAGCTCTATTGGATGATGTGGCTGGTGCAGCTGCCATCGGGAATTTGCACTGTCTCCGTTATAGCTCTCAGCTATAGCTGGTAGGTCCTCTTGGCTACTCTTTTTCAGGGGCTAGGACCTGTTAGTGTGGCCAAGACCAGTGGCTGCCTGATAGGGCTAGGTAGAAGCTGTCCTGTAGCTGTTAGACCATTGACCTGTTTGAGGAACTGAAGGGGCTGGATGGGCTCTGTGGCGTCTAGTGTATGGGACTTAGTGGTGGGCTAACTGGGGGGGTGAAGAGGTACTTGCAAGCACTGGTCGGGCTTGTGTCAGGTTGGTCGGGGTCTAATTAAATGTTTTCAGTCTGGCCCGGGCTGTAGGGTAAAGCTGCTGAGTGCTGTAAAGCTCCCTGATAGACTGGCAGAGTTGTTGGCCACCTGTGCAGAAGGTGAATTGCCACTACCTGGTTGGACATATTCATGTCCTACTCGTTAGGTTTTGTGGGTTTTGATTGGTTTTTTTGATTTGACTGCAGGTATGGTGGGAGGAGGCAAGGCACTATAGGTGGGAGATAGACCCCACTGACCGTTTCGGTTTGTTACCACCTCTATGTATGTTATTTATTTGTTGTATTGGTTTGGTTTATGAGTAGCAGGTACAGGTCCTCCTAACGGGTATGCTCCTCAGAGGTAACTGGAAAAGTAGGTTTATAGGGTCGACGGTCTAGCATCGGAGGGAGATAGGTAGACATATTGGTTGCCTCCTCCCTCCCATTGTGCCACCTGTGAGGTTAGTTTATTTTTTGGTTTTCTACTATAGTAGAGGATTTGTGGGACGGTATTCAGACTGGATAGTAGTAATTTTATATTTTGTTAGACAAGAAACCTGGTCGAGTCCGTCTTTTGTTCAGCTTCAGCTACACTTAGTACTGCTTAGTACTGGTTGGCTTCATACCAGAGGGGCTATGGACTTGGACTGGAGAGGGCGCTGGGTTGTTTGATAGTCTTGCAATTAGTACTCATATAGGCATGACTTGGTGATGGCAGGTGCGGGATCATAGACTTAATTCTTTTAGGTTTAGTGGTATACCGGTTAGCAGCTTTGCTGTGCTGGCAGGAGTGCGTCCTATTCCACTATTGGCGGTACGAGTTTAAATCAAATTGGATTGAATTCTAAGTACTTTTCCTACTTATTACTTTAACAAATATAAAATACCTTTACACTTTTTATTATTATCATGATCTTTATTACTACTACGATGAGAATACTCCTCAAGAAGAAGAGTTAGAAGAAGCTTACCAGAGGCTTTCCCAATACAAGATGAAGGTCTTGAACTATCTGTAACGTAGGTATAGGTCTAGTATTATCATAAGGTGAAGAAGAAGAAATGTATCGTTTCCTATGGCTAAGAACTAACTATTGGCAGTAAGATCGTTATATCTACTTAAGTATATGCTAGTTCTCTTCTATTCCTGCAATCAAATACCTCTCATGATCAGGACTTGATTGAGTAAAGCTCAGGCTGAATAATTTTAAGTGTTACTATTATGTTTCTTTAAACTCTATTACTTAAACCTTGAAATTTTATTATATCTGTTAGTGGAAGAATTCATCTCAGTGCAGTTACAACTTCAGAATCTATCTTCCTAGATGGAGCCCTTTGTTACACTGCAATGTGAATAGTTTTTACTCCTGTACTTGCATAGTACATGTATCATAAAATATGGGAAAGCGGGAGAACACGGAGATGCTGGACCACACAGAAGACGAACTACAATTGAATTTGGAAATTGAATAACCCCATGAATAGGAGTCCAAAAAAACCAAAGAAACTATGAGAAAGACAGGAGAGATAAGCCAAATCTAGCTAGCCTGGTAAATATTAAATCTAGATAAAGTGGAAGAAATATTAGCCAAGAAGGGAGAAAGATAGGAGTAAATTAAAAGAAAAACTGTTAGGTGGAGACAATCAGATAGACTTCAGAGTTGTCTAGGCCA
>NW_003298880.1:124230-131715 GCF_000151645.1 Tuber melanosporum | reverse complement strand
AAGAGTGAAATGAAGTAGGTAAAGTAGAGTAGAATCATGAAGATAATATTATATTGTTAAGGTCTCTTCTCCATTGCTTGATGATGTCTAAAAGCTTGGGAGGCACTTCGATATTTATATTCCACATTTGAGTAATCGCAGACTATATCTATCTATTATACAACTATGTACCTTTTTGATTATAACTTACAATGTTAGGTGTTCTTTAAAGGTGTGAATACCTGGAAACCTTGAAAATTACCACACCCTCTTGAGTAATTATAATATTGCTAACAAGGAGCCATGCTGTTTCCAATAGTGATTATCCAATTATGAGAATCTTTAGACTTATGGCCTAGTTCTCAAGTCAATCTGAGTTGGCCACAATTGTTTCCATCATTGATTAAATGATCAGTTTTATCAGCAGGTTGTATCTGCGGAGGTAGTCATGATTGTAAGCTTTATATATCACCTGATTTTAAATCTCCATCCCTCCATATTCAACTGACACATTTCTTCCAGAGGACTACCTACTAATTTACCAGAGGATATTCTACTGGATTGACAAATAATCCTGTTATTGGCAACAATTAGTTGCTCTAGGTAACAGGATTATAATAGCTGTTCTGGTATTGGAAATCATTTCCACAACCTTAGCGCATTTCTTGACCTAGTTGTAACACTCTACGAAGTCTATTAACTTCTGTGATAGTGTTTCTCGTTATCTAGAGTCTTCTTGTTATTGTTAGGAGGGTACAAATGTATTGGCTTTTCATTGAGAACCTTTACCATTTGATACTATCTCTTTCAATGAATATGTCCAGTTAGTTACAATCCGTACCAAAGACATCACAATTTTGAAGCCTTGTAACTTTCTGAATAGTGGACGAATATACTCCATTCTACCTTGCAGACCTAGCCAAAGGTTCTCTCTCATAAGTCATGTAAGTAGGATCTGGTCCAATGGACTGCAGCACCGTATATGGTATTAGTCTTAGACTTTTAATTCTGTGGCATTATAGCCACAACATGCCACCGAGATCAATATGTATAATGACATGTACACCCTGTAAAGGGGCCGAAGGGGGGTGTTCGATACCAGAGCTTCCAATTCTGGGTAGGGTTTCTCTACTTAGGATAGTTCCTAGGCATCGGATCCCAGTATTCCTAACAGAAACCTACAAGAAAGGAAAATAGACAAAATATGAGCTGAAGGTTTCCATGAGTGCAGCAATATATGAAGAGGTCAATCATGGAGGATATGGGTGGTATTTTGCTTGCCTGGTTTTTGGACATCAAGGAATGGTCTTTTGTATTGCTTTAGTCTCTGTGGAGGAAATCTAGTTACTCCTACTAAGCTTAACAGATATTGCTTTGGTATTTCACAGACACCGAGGTATCTACTATTTGGATTGGCTCCTCGATAATAATAACATGATACTACTTCCTAAGAGTTTGTTGGTCTTGGATTTCTTTTTTCTTTCTGTGACACGTTTCTTGTGCCTTTAGTTGAAGATTGTGGTTTGATATCTTTCTCAAGTTGGATGTTGCACAACCTCATCAGATCTTCCACTGTGATGATCCTAGCCACAGTAAGTTTCAATTGGTCAGTTTTATTGTATATGGCATCAATTTCTTAAAGCTTTTTAGATTGTTCCGAATAGAGTTCCTGTTGTGCGATTTCAGTCTCTAATTAATGTCCTAGCTCTTGCAAAATTATTTTGACCCGTATTATCATAACCTGATCAGTAGTTTTGAGACTGTCCTGGAGTCATAGCGGGGCCATACCAGTATCAAGTAAGTATTCAGCAACCTGAACCTGTCTCCCAATGTCCTTACTCTTCTGTGGTATCACTATCAGCTCGAATGTATCTCGGTGTGAGGAGACCTCCAGCCTTATATTTCCTAATACCTCTCATATTATGCACAAAGGCCAAATTCAAGCTCCCTTAAACAATCTACAAATATTAGAAGATGTAAAGGTTTTTACTCTCACATTTGCTACCATTTGAATAAACCAGGATTTCTTGATTCCAAGGTTGATTGAGGTGTGACGAGATCGCTAATAGTCATCAACTTCATATCCAAGGTAGTGCTGATAGGAAGAAAACAATCCCATATCAAGGGGTTGAAGAAGATAGGTGCTAAGGGACAGTAATCAAAGAAGCAAAATATTGTTGTCAAGATAAAATTGCACAAATTGAAAGTTGAGATGGGATCCATGGATATCAATAATAAGCAGCCATGGTAATTGGCCAGCTAATGATACTGTTTGTGGCTCAAAAATCTCCTTAAGCCTCATCAAAGCTAGTCTATTATCAATCTAGCCCTTCGGTAAGAAGCTAAAAGCATATCTTTCTCTTCAGCAGTCAGGTTCTTATACCATCCTAAATACTGAGCTACTCCATGGTAGATTATAAGTCGCGAAGAAACCTGGCTAGCCATACTAACATTCTCGGCAACAGTTACCAACTTACACTCTCCATCATGGGTAACATTAGAGATTCTTCTGCGATACCAGTAAAGGACTCTTGCCTGAGTAGGCTTCCCAAGAAGAAACCCTTTTTCATGCATATTAAAGTCTTGGGAGGCTTTTAAACCATTGGTATGAATGAGGTAGATAAGTTTGGCAAAAAGGTCCTTGATAATATGGAGATAATTTGCCCGTACCCTGTATCTTCAATACTAGAGCTTAACTTGACTTTGATCGAAGCATTTCTATCAAGGAATCCTAAAAGCCAATACCTTCTGAAAGGTAGGTCCTGTTCACCTAACCACTTTAGTTCTAAGTAAGCCACTATATCTCTCATCGTATCCAGCAGGGGAGGGAAGTCTCTATCATCCATTCTGAAATACCATCTGATAATAGCTTTTTCTAACTGCTGTCGTTCAATATGCCCCTCCCTCTGTGTCTTCTACTCTCCTGAGAGCCTATAATATAAGGTTATTTGGGGGACCTTATATAACTGCACAGCAGCAGCTATCCCACTATCTAAATCCTCCAAGATTGCCCTGAACACTTTCTAGACTTTACTTTCCTGCTCATCTTGTTGCTAGGCCATTGCGCAGAGCATTGATATTATTTCTTTTTAGATTTGGTATGTTCTTTGACATTGATAGTGGAGTTGATTTTCCCCATATCTCTCTATATGGGCATCAAGGATAAGTCCCTCTTCTATATGATGTCCCGCTTCCTTGAGAATTAAGTTAGCAGCCAAAACACTTCTGTCAGGTAGATGTTGGCAAATTGCAGAGTAGTCTAGCTCACAACAGAGATCTTTAGTTTGAGACATAGAGGTTGACTAGACAGTCCACAGGAGTTGAGTGCACCCCAACTTAGAGTAGTAATGGGGAGCAACTAGCAGTCTATGAAATCTACTTAAGCATATGCAAGTTCTCCTCTACTCTGACTATTCACTTCCTCTTAAAATCTGGACTTAATTGCGTAAAGCTGTGGCTTAACAATATCAAGTTTTAACCATTTTGTTTCTTCAAACTCTACTGCTGAGACAATGAATTTTTAATAAAATTATTCCTAGAACAATTGTTCTCATTACTGTCATAATCTTGGAATTCATCTTCCCAGAGGTACAGTCACTTAGCAGAAGTGTTCATGAAACTGGTCTCAAATAACTAAGCTGCCTCACCAACATGCCACCTTTCAATGAAGTGTAAAGTTGATCCTGACCATTCACCACATTGCAACCATGACCATTCACAAATATACACTCACCGAAGACTTCTTTACCTAATTAATTAATTTATTAATTTCCTCTACCTTTTTTACCAATGGTCAAGCATTCTGGAAATACGAAGTATGCCACAAAAAAAAGACTCCTACCTTTAACTACCCGGAGAGAAATGAGCCTTGCAGAGAAGGGGATGATAATTGCCTTTTTCTACTGCCTCTGGAATATTGCCTTGGTGGCTCAAATGATTAGGCACCCATAGTCAACAGTTAAGAGCTTTCTTATCTGGGCATGTAAACGCCAATCTCTTGAAAATCTTCCTCACCTCAGTTGCATCCCCATTTTCAGTGGTCAACAGCATCGCACAATTATGCAGGCAGCCAGGACCAACTGGAAAATGACCAGATGCGCCTTCAGGGATCGCTATATACCCAGTATTTTTCTTGATACTGGTAACTCTTTGTGCTACCTAGAGTGACTGGATATGAGTACCTACTAAATTTGGCTGCATAGTGGACTGGGTACTCAGAGAAGCAAACATTAAAAAATGGATAGCCAAGTCAAGACCGAGGCTAAAGCCTGATCATGTGGCTAAGAGATTGAGATGGGCTACAGCTCATAGGGACTAGACAGCGGAGGATTTTGAAAAGGTGATTAGGAGTAATGAGTGCAGTGTGGAGAAATCCAATAATTCAAAGCAAGAATGGGTATTTACAAAACCTGCGAAGAAGTGGTTGGCTGATTGTGTACACTCAAAGGAGAAGGATAAGAGAATCTTGCTTTTGGTTTGGGGGTCCTTTTGGGGTAAAAGAAAAGGTCCATTAGTTCCTATTACTTAAACTATCAATAAGACCAGGTATGTTAGACTTTTGAGAAGATATATTTTTTCTATTATTCATCAAATGATTTCTTTTAGTATACAACTTGAAGATGTTCTTTTGCAGCAAGATAATGCTCCTGTTCATAAGGTATATAGTGTTATGGATTGGTTGGAGAGAAACAGTATTGAGGTTGTGGACCACCCTCCTTATTCCCCTGATTTAAATTCTATTGAGCATGTATGTGTTAAGCTTAAAAAGCAATTGCACCAGCAGTATCCAAGGATTGCAGATACTCCAGGAGGAAAAGAGGCTGTTAGGAGAACACTTACACATATATTACCATTGGTTTGGGAGACAATTCCTGAGGGGTTTTTTGAGAAGTTGTGGAAATCAATACCTGATAGGATGGCTGCAGTTTTAGAAGCAAGGCGAGGTTATACAAAATATTATCTAGCTTAATTTATGGCAGGTCAATTGACCGTTGAATGTTGAGAGGTGCTAGTAGTTATTGATAGTGAACTTGAACTGGTGGGCGCACATGCATGTTGACCACCCCACCAGCACAACCCCACTATATGGCACAACTGCAATTAAATATTATCTCTGATCACAAACACTTTTGCCAAGTGACTGTAGCTTCTATTATAGCTACACCTCTGGTGAATATAATTTATTTCCTATTCAGAAAGACCTCAATACTACAAAACCTTATACCACTTTTCCTGCTTGGTCCCTCCCCTTAGGGAAGGACTTGGCTATCATCTTTCATCCTTACATTACCTTGGAATTCTTCGCTTACTTTCTCTCTTGAGGTCTACTCTCTTAAGATTCTTCTTCCTTACTTCCAATATCTCATGATATTGGTTTTCATTTCTACTCTGCTTTTAGTTAAGCCTTGCTTAGTATCAGCACACTTAGATTTTCCCATTTTCTATAGAACAGACAGTTGGGAATACGGTTTGTGGTATGTGGTTATTATAGATTCCTTCTCCTTTCCTTAGGAGTTGCTTTGGTCTCCTGTACAAGCTATGGTCAATTTCATCACCCCTTTTCTTTCTATCCTCTACAGGTTATTGTCTCCCATCCAATAAGTGACACTACCTTTTCCAGAATAAGAAGCTATATTAGAGATACGAGAATACACCTGAGAGTATTTAGAACTCAAGGGGGCCACCTGGTTAAGATACAAACATGTTTCCAATAGTTGTTTCAGTACTTAGGTCTACTCCTCTTCTCTTCTTACCTCAATTCAATGGGCTAGTACCCTACTACCCCCTACTTGTCTCTCCTGGCTAGTACTTACTTAAGTATTAAACACTATGTTCTCCTCATGGCTAGCACCCTACTGCTGGCTGGTATCCTACTGCCCTTCCTTTCTCTCCTCTAGGCTTTGTATATAACGAGACTCTACAGAGTATGATTCTAGTTTACTAAACCTATGCCTATAACAGTGTCAAGAGACTACCGCAGTAAGAATGGTGGTCGACCAGAGACAATCTAGTAGAGGTACTGTTGGTCAGGTACCTCAGTTGTACATACTAAGCCATACTAAGAAGTACATAAGTACAAGTAAGAAGTGGTAGTTACTCTACTGGGGAGAGTAACCCAAGTAGTCAATGGGGGAGTTACCCTGAATTGCTTGATGGTGGATCCAGGTTGAGTTACCTTACCTTCAGACCAGAGTTAGCCTGCCTTAGATCCTGGGTTACTCTGCAATGCAGACAAGTTACCTGACCTTGAAAGTAACTTGTTATGCAGGACTTTAGAGAAAGTTATTACATTGTTTGTCACGTGAGACTATGTGGTGTGTTCAAATCTCAAGTTGTGTGGATCATTCTCACACAATCAATTAAGCTCTGAACAAGCTGTAACTTGGAGGTGTAGTGGTGAACACCTGCCTCTGGCCTCGTCATAAATCCCTGGCGTCATGGGCTACAGCTAGGAGAGTTGCTGTAAGCCTAGTAAAAGTCTACGAGTTGAGATGTTCCTGTTACACCGTATACGCTCACAGTATCCGTCGGACAGGAAGCTATCCAGAGTATAGTTGAGGGGGTAGAAAGAAACCTGAAGAATGGTCTTCAGATAGGTTCATGCAAAACAGACCAGAACTAATGGAGTATTACTATTTTGAAGTAAGGGTAGAATGTGAGGTTACCGGAAGCCAATGAGTGTGTTAGAAATACCAGGATCCGATACCTAGGAATCACCTTAAGTAGGGTAACTCTACCCAGAATCGGAATCACTGGCCTCTAACACCCCCCTGTTACTCTCATATGGGGCCTACACGTCATCATACATATCAATCTCAGTTACAAAGTACAATTGCAATATCTCATGACTCTTCACTGAAGATTACATGTTCAACTCCTATTGTTATCAAAGTTATTTCTGATATTGAATTGCTTTCTACTAATGTTACTTGCAACTGCAAGGCTCCCTAAACGAAACTAATCAAAGGTGTCAAGTGATACCCTTTGGTAAAACCAATCAAGTATCAAAACAATACTTAAAGCAAAACATAACTAAGTATCAAAGCAATACTTAAAACAAAACATAAAGCAAAACCAAGTATCAAAGCGATACTTAAAACAAAATATAAAACAAAACCAAGTATCAAACGATATTTAAAACAAACGAAGTATCAAAGTGATACTTAAAACAAAATATAAAACAATACCAATAACTAGGTACTCATACCAGTTACAAACATAGTAGAATAGCTTCCTGCGAATTAGTAGCAAGTTCTCTGAAAGAAATCTGTACATTGGATATGAAGTTATAGAAGTTTAAAGTCAGGCGACTGAGGAAGGTTACAATTACAACTACCTCTGCACATACAACCTGGAGATGAAACTAATCATTTCATCAATGATGGAGACAATTGGAGCCAACTCAGCTCAACTTGAGAACTACGCCATAAGTCTAAAGACTCCAATGATCAGATAACTACTATTGGGAACAGTAAGATTTTTAGTTAGTTATATTGTAATTGCCGA
>NW_003298880.1:115389-124052 GCF_000151645.1 Tuber melanosporum | reverse complement strand
TGGCTCAAGTATGAGTCATGGGACGTGCACGTGACAAGTATGCCTTGCGAGTATGCCTTGCAGGTAAGCCTTGCGTATATGATTTATGTTTTGCACATGACCTCATTATGAGGTCATGGGTTTCGCGCATATGACTCGGTCAAGTCATATGACTTATTTATTGCGTTATGATTGGTTTATGAGTTTTGTACATGATCTCGCTATAAGGTCATGGGTTTTGAGCATGTGATCACTTTGGTCACATGATTAGTTTGTTATGATTTGGTTTCCCACATGTGACCACTTTAGGTCACATGACTACTGGGGGGAAGAATACTATATAAGGAGGCCGATGCGGCCGAGGAAGATAGGTTCTTCATACTTTGTTCTAAGTACTTTTCCTACTTATTACTTTAACGAATATAAAATACCTTTACGATCATTATCTTTATTGCAACAATAGGACCAGGTGTGGATCTATTACGCCAAGAAGGGCTCGTCACGAAGTCAAGTTAGAGAAAGCTTACGATTGGAGTTTCCGATAGAAGACAAAGGTCTTGTACTATCGGTAACGTAGGCAGAGGCCTAGAGCTATCGTAAGACCAAGAAAGAAGGAGACAGAAAAGATAAGTATCATTCCCCATCGCCAAGAACTAACTATCTAAAAGGGGATCGTTACATATTCGCATCTTTTGAAAATACTTAACATTACAAGTTATAATCAGAGAGGTACATAAGTTTTATAATAAATAAATGTAATCTGCGAACACTTAGATGTGGAATATAAATATGGAAGTGTCTCCCAAGCTTTTGACATTATCAAGCAATGGAGAAGTGACCTTAACAATATAATATTTTCTTTATGATTCAATTCTATGTTACCTATTTTACTTTCAGTAGTTATAAATGAAAGAAGCAAAGTCTAAGCATTCCTGGACAATCTCCATATACAGAAACGAATTTTAGTTGGCTTAGACAACTCTGAGGTTTATCTGGTTGGCTCCACCTAACAGTATATTGTTAGATCTCCTTGTTATCAAGGCTCTCTGGTCTAATCAGTTACCACTTTTCATTTTTTTATGAGTACATGGGTTGGATTTACACCTTGAGTGAAGTTATTGATATTACTGTCGCCCTAGATACCATTGAGGAACTCTATTGAACTCATTCAATCTTCGAACAATAGACTAAGATACACTTGTTGTCAATTAGTACAGTGTAGTCTAGTCAATTCGTGCTTTCTGAGATACCATTTCTGGTACAAGAAGCTCCTGTATAGTATAATGACCCAGACCAAGTTGTCACTGAAGAACAATTTCAGAAGCTATATGAAACCTGGTATGGACCAAAATTCCTTTAAAAATGCATCCTTGACTGGGATACTAGAGATGATAGTTCTCTTAGTAGTAGATTCTCTGCTACTATGCCTGTAACTTGGAGAGTCAGAAATCATCCTAACTCTCTATAAACAAATCTACCTACCTTTTCCTACCGCACGATGTGGCCACGATATCAAGTGTTCTACCACATATCCTACTCAAATACAAACTTCCAAAAGCCCAGGCGTACTAGCTTGCATACAAGAAAAAGAAGCTCATAAATGAACAAAGAAGATATCACAACCTCCTAAGCAGATTACTCTAGGAGACCCAATGGATACCTTTGGAGATCACCACTCTACAACTCTCAGTCCTTCATTCTCTCTGCCACCGACTCTCTGAAAGCCCTTTGAAGAACCACTAGGTGAAACTTTCGTTGCTCTACTATCATCAAGTGCCTCCTGTCACATTTGAGGACTCTCCATACCACATCCAAATACCCATGCAGTAGACCTGGCAAGACTTGCTGCTAGGGTTGAAATAGTCATAGGTCAAATACGGCAGGATATTTCAACAAGTATAGATACTGCTAACATTTGCTTGGAAACTCTATTAGCCGACTCACAGGCCAATATATGAGGGCTGATAGAAGTTCAGTGAAGGTTGCGGGAAAGACATGATATACATAATAATAACTTAGCCATTATGTTACATCAGCGTATTGTGTTGGAAGCAAATGTCAGAGAAATCCAAGAAAGGGTCAAGAGCAAAATAGCTGCTAAATTGTCAGTACAAGATGCAAGATAATAGTATCACAAGGAGGTAACCACCAAGCTGTAGCAAGAACTTCTGAGCAAGATCACACTCTGGAATGTACTTTCCAGGAGTTTAGAGCACAACTGACCCAACAGAATCAAGCAATATGAAACTTGATATTCAATCTAGCCACCTGACAAGAACAGGAGGCAGATCACTATAGTGACTTTATCCATACCGTTCAAAGGCATCAAGTCCATATATCTGATACCTTATCCCTAGTACTTGACAAACCTATGGTACTAGATAGTAGACAACCAAGTGGTCGGTATACTATGTTAAAGTCAGTTCCAGAAGAATGGGAACATGCTGCAGAAAGTGAGGAACCCAAGTAAATCACTACCAGGAATAAAGAGAAGCAGAGAGGAGGAGAACCCCTGACTCCCATAATACCTAGCAGAGATGGGGATAATAGAAGTGATAATAGGGAAGACGATAGAAATTAAGCAAAGCATGGAGGAGGACCATCTAGATTTAACCGAAAATTAAGTCCTAAACAAGGTGAAATAGCAGATATACTTGCAGAAGCATTTGCCCAAACTGTGAAGCCACGGGCAGAGTTACCTGTATTTTTCGAAGCAGAGACCAGTAAATGGGTCTAATATTAGTTAACACAATGTGTGGATATTTTTAAAAGCAATTGCAGGATCTGGGATGATGATTGTGAATGTATCATCTACATTCTGGAGTGAGCAAAAGGAGATCAGGTCAGCCTAATAGGAGTATAGTATCAGCATGTAATGGATCGCTTCCGTGACAAGAAATAAGATCCAGAACTATGTTCGTAAACTTGCTTGGAATATGAATTCAACAGTTGGTAGGCTCCCCTTGAACAAGGAAGAAAAGTCATACTGGACATGGAATTATTCAAGTATAAAAGCGACATTGAGATGTTTATGGGAAAAACACACAATCTGAATCTCCACACTCGACTAACAGGACCAGACTGGCATATAGCTTGCAATAGAAGGTTGCCATCTAAGATTTAATGGTAGCTTTTCCAAAACAAATACAATACAGACAGAGAATAGGAAAAGGCAGTCCAGGAAGTAGAGAGGGATGCGGGGGAATAGTTGGAATGGGACCACCTAGACCAGGATAAGTCAAAATTAACTAAAACATTCTCAGACAAAAAACCTGCAGACAAGAATCCATTAAAGGTAAAAAGAAATATGATCCCTCTAAAAAGAGGAAGCAGGAACTGGAACTGGAGAGACAGGTAAAGAGATCTACTATGACTACAAAATTGATATATACAAACTTGAAAATAGCCTATAAAGCAATGTTAGAGTTAACAATTGACAAGATAGTAGGAAGGCAGTTGAACCCATTGCAGAAAGAAAAACTATGAGTATAAAACCTGCTGGGGACAAATTCAGGTGTCTAGGACAAGGGCAAACAGCCGCCCATTCAAGGCACCCAGGCTCAAAACAGTGACTATAGTCTACAGTTGTAGAAACATCTCTACCACCCAAGTTCCAAGAAGTAACAAGCTATGAGAACTAGGCAAAGAAGAAGAAATGACTTAAGTCATTTCATTAGTACCAACAACAACAGTGTTCAGGTAGTCTAGAAGAGACATACTCTCTAGTAGTCAAGATGGATGGTAAAAGGAGATGTCAAGGTGAAGCAATCCATCTTGAATTATGACCAGAGTGAGAGTACATACGTTCTTCTTGCAGCAAGGTAAAGGGGAGTAATAAAGAGCAATGTATGCATTAGCGGCACATCTATGGTTCCTGCAGGAGTATTGTAGACTTGTCCCTTATATCCTGATGCATATTCACTAGGGTAGTCAGGCATGTGACCTGGAAATTGAAAGGTCTCCAATAAGGACCAAAGCCTAAAGAGGAAACAGACAGCACCAAAAGTACTGGAGGGAGTGACAGTAGGGCTAAGATGAAGGATATAGAGGAAAAGAAAAGCATATCTTCGATCTATACAAGAAATAGATACAATAGCTCTAGACGTTACCTTTAATTACAACCTGTTAGGTGCAGCACTGGTACAGAAGGAAGCCTAATAAAGTGAGAACATTGTCTACAGTTAAGCAAGAGTAGATAGTAAGTCAGGAAAGGTTATTAGAGCAACAACCAACCAGCGCCACACACCCGGCTTTTGTTTCTGTAATATCTGGATAATAGCAGAGACCTCTTAGATTGGTTCCACAGGTAGTAAAAGTGGAAGGTATGGGAATCCCATGGCAGGAAAGAGAGAATGCTAGTAGTAGGCTGCTGTAATGATCTCTCCTTGGATGGTTAGTTCTTAGCGACGGGGAATGATACTTCTCTTCTTCTTCTTTCTTCGTCTGACAATAGCACTAGCCTTTGCCTACATTGCCGATAGTACAAGACCTTTGTCTTCTATCAGAAATACCTATCATAAGTTTTCTCTAACTCTTCTGCGTGAAGAGTTCTCCTTAGCGTAATGCTATCGTTGCAATAAAGATAAAGATCGTAAAAATGTTTTTAGATTCATTAAAGTAATAAGTAGGAAAAGTACTTAGAATTCAATCTAATTTTATTTAAACTCACACCGCCAACAATGGCATATGATGAGCCCCAGTGCTGGGCCCCCAGGTTGTCGCATCCCGGTTACTACTAACTACAGACTAACTAAACCTCCAACCCCGTACCTTCAACATGCCCATGCCATGCCTCAACACGAGCACTAAATACAAAGCCCTCAACGGTAAAGAAAATCCTCCTCAGCCCAGCCTACCCGCTAGCCAAGTTACCGTACAAAATACAAAAGTTCCACTACCACCACCTGAATGTGACCCGGCAAAAAACCTCCTCCACAGTAGAAACCCACCTGAGCACCCCCACTCAATGATCCCGGAACATCCCACAGACCACCCCGGCACCGGTCTCCATTCCAAACAACAGAAACACCCAAAAAGCCCAAGCGTGTAGACCTATGGGAAAGCCAACCTACGGGGTGCAGGTTTCCTAGCCAAGGGGGTACGAACTGTTGTAGAGAATCGGGAGGGCACTACACCGGCAGCACAGCCCAAAAACCTTGACAGAAGCAGCCAGGACGAGATAGTCCTCAAGCCGCCAGTACTTGACGGAACATGCCCAGGGACTCAGCACTTCCTCCAACTCCGCAGCCTGCTCAGCTGGTGGCGAACCCACCGCAGACTCCATAGTAGCCAGTTTGCAGTAGCATATAGGTGAAGGCGATGATCCTTCCGAGTCATAGACAAGTGGAGCTGGTGAGGTCTCGTCTTGCTTGACCCGATGCTTCGTATTCTTCTTTCTCTTCCCACCCCAGGGTGTAGGTCTAGCAACAGGAGTAAACAGGTCACTCTTATCACTACCTACTACCACAGGGGGGATGCCACCAGAGGCGTTACCCCAAACAGCCACTGGCTCAGCCACAGAGGACTCAGGCACCCTCCCCCTCGAAGGGGCTGATACCACTATAGTTGGTGTCACCATACCAGGATCCACCCTACTCACACCCAGAGCAAGCGTCTCAACCTGCCCTGACGAATCAGGAACCAGTCCACCCACACTACCACCCACCACTGAAGCTGCAGGTGGGGCCGGGATAACCGGCGGTGCAACATTCCCCCGAGAGAGCTCCTCCACTGGATCCTGAAAATTCTCCGGGTCTAGCCCACCCCACTCAACCAAGAGAACCATAGTAACCGAAGCGACCGAGGGGACAGGTGAGGATGGGATAACCGTAGGAGCTTCAGCCACCAAAGTCGTGACCAAACCATGAACTGTATCACCTTCAGAGGCCAGGGCAGCCAACATGGTAGATATCTCTTACTCAGCGTGATGAAATTGCTGGGAAAGGACGGAGATCTGATGCCGAAGGCCAGAGACTTCAGCCTCTAGGGCGAAGTTCTTCTCGACGGCACGAGACAAAACCACCAACGAATGTAAAGCGGACATGGCAGAGGGGACGAAGGCTCACTTAGCCATTGTGATCGTAAGGAGGCAACCGTAGTGAAAAACCGAGAGGATAAGTAAAAGGAAGAACGGACTTCCAGCAAACATAGGAGGAGGTATAATAACGAAGCCCTTAAAAGATATTCGAAGTTAAAGACTTGAAGCCTATAGTTAGATAGAAATCAAGGGCTCTGATTGGACCGATACTGAACCTTCACTACTGACATGGGGTGAAAGAAGGAGGAAAGGTACTTAGAACAAAGTATGAAGAACATATCCTTCTCAGCCGCATCAGCCTCCTTATATAGTGTTCTTCCCGCCCATAATCGTGTGACCCAAAGTGGTCACATGTGTAAAACCAAATCATAACAAACTAGTCATGTGACCAAAGTAGTCACATGCTCAAAACCCATGACCTTATAGTAAGATCACATGCGAAAACTCATAAACCAATCATAATGTAATAAACAAGTTGTATGACTCAACTGAGTCATATGCATAAAACCTGTGACCTTATTACAAGGTCATATTCAAAACATAAATCATATACGCAAGGCATATCCCCAAGGCATACTCGCAAGGCATACTCGCTAGGTGTATGTCCCATCACTCATAATCGAGTCATGTGTGAAACATAACAAATCATAACATAATAAGTCATATGACTCAAATGAGTCATATGCGTGAAACAATAACATACCTATGACTCATAATCATGAGTCATGTGAAAACCTTTTCTGCACCAAGCTAAGTTCTTGACAGATAGGATCTTACCGAATGAGAGTTTGCGGTCACTACAGGAAGGTACGTGAACTATGATACTTTGTTAAATGGTAAGGTTGTTCCAAAGATGAGAATATCTGGGAAGCTCCTACAGGCATAAATAATGTAAGAGAAATGGCAGAAGAGTTCTACTATGATAATCCAGAAATACTATGATGGGTAGAAAAAGGAAGGTAGAGAAAACATTTTCATACTGTGGGCAAGTAAACTTGGAAGGTTTTTCATCCTACTCACATTCCATCCCAAAGGAGCTAATGTTTGAAATTTTAATGATTTATTGTTTTATTTGAATTTTTAATTTTTAATTATTTTATATATACCTAAAAGGCATTTAGGATGAAGCCTTAGGAGGAGGGAGCTCACATTAGGAATACCCGAATCCAATACCTAGCAATTACCCTAATATGGGTTATCCTACCCGAAATAAGAATCTCTGGTCTCCAACACCCAACTCCAGCTCCCTTACTGGGCCTGCATGTTATTATACCTATCAATCTCTGTTATATAGCTCAATTGGAATATCATCTGACTCTTCACCACAGGTCACTTGTTCAACTCCTGTTTTCATCAAGTTATTTCTAGTATTGAGTTGTTTTCTACTAACACTACTTGCAACTGCAAGGCTCCCTGCATGACAACTGAGAACCTCTACCCAAAGGGTCATAATTCTATCCTATAGAAATGCTTCTCCTCTATATGGAGGAAGTTACAGGATAGAAGTCTATCCTTTGAGTCAGGAGATATTGAGCTTCAAAGTCCGCAACCTAAGCAGGTTGTATATGCCACTTCACAGAATCATTCAGAGCAACCAAGAGTAGTCAACAGAGAGACTATTGGTCAATCTGGTAGAATAGCTTTCTGCAAATTAGTTGGAAGTTTTCTGAAAGAAATTCATTGATTGGATATGAAGTTACAGAGGTTTAAAGTTGGGTGATATCAGAATATTGCAATTACGACTATCTTCAAAGATACAACCTGCAGATTAACCTGATCCTTTCATCTATGATGGAGACAATTGCGGTCAACTCAGTTCGACTTGAGAACTAGGCCATATATCTAAAAACTCTAATGATCGGATAACTACTATTGGGAACAGTATGGTTCCTAGTTAGTTATATTGTAATTGCCGAACAAGGTGTAGTGATTTTCAGGGTCTCCAGCTGTTCGCACCATTTAAGAATACCTGACATTATGAGTTATAATCCAAGTAGTATATAAGTTGTATAATAAATAAATGTAGTCTGCGAACACTCAGACATGGAATATAAATATCAAAGTGTCTCTCAAGCTTTAGACATCATCAAGCAACAGAGAATAGACTTTAACCATATAATCATGTCATTATGATTCAATTCTACTTATTTTACTTTCAGTATTCATAAACGAAACAAGTGAAGTCTGAGCCTTCCTACACAATCTCTATCTACAGAAACAAATTTTAGTTAGCCTAGACAACTCTGAAGTTTGTCAGGTTGTCTCCGCCTAACAGTGAGGTAACTGAAGTCCATTGCCCCCCGACATTGTAATAGTATTTGAGAATTGTTAAAGACTCTGTGACACTAGTCTGAGGTCACAATAAGACCCACGTCTAGGTGGACTGACTGTGGGCAGTGCCTATTGGTAGTGAACCTTCGAAGAAGTCAATCCGGCGAGTTACATGGCCATCATCCAAAATGATATGGTATGTAGTAGAACCAGATAAATGTTCAGTAGCTGTAGATGATTCTTGAAGACTAAGTGTATAGGGGTAGTGAGTTCCATATTTGGTATTGCATCAGCTCGGGCATGTCAGCCTGCTACTGGCAGGTCTGTAATAAATAACCGATGATACGGGGACTTACTACGGATTCGGACTTAGTAC
>NW_003298880.1:0-115239 GCF_000151645.1 Tuber melanosporum | reverse complement strand
CTCTTTAGGCAAAGAGTCCGAATGACTACGTTCAGAGGATCTTTGGTCTGACCTGTAGAGGTTGGCTAGATAGTGCTAGGGAGTTGGGTGCTGGCAAATGCAGAATAGTAATAGTAAGCAACTGGCAGTATAAGAAATCTACTTAAGTATATGCGAGTTCTCCTCTATTCTAGCAACCAACTACCTCTCTAGATCAGAACTTAATTGAGTAAAGCTGTGGCTTAATGATATTAAAGTTTACCATTTGTTTCTTTATAACTCTACTGTTAAGACTTTGATTTTTATTATATTTATTGCCTTTAGCGGAAGAAGTCATTTCAGTACACTCGCATCCTCGACATCTATCTTCCCAGAAGATACCCCTATTATATTGTACCCTTCATCTCAACCCTACTTAGAGAATGGCCTAGGTTTATTTGTACTGTCATGTTCTCACCGCTTCATCTTGTAAGGCATTTCCTCCTTACTTTCTAGCTTCTCCTTTCCCCTAGTGCTAAGCTATACATCTAGCTATATATTTATTCAACTTTGTTCTAGGGATTAGCTATTAGGCTCTCAGGGTCACATAATTCTAGTCTCTTATACTCTATGGTTTAGGACCAAGGTCCTTAGTGTTTGGGGTTTTCTTTATTAGAGAGTTTTTATTTTCTTTATAGTTAGAAGTGTTATATGTCAGTGTGGAGGATTTTCTCAGTTTCATTACTCGGATGTAGTTTGCTGGTATTATGCACTGTGGGTTGCTGCTCAGAGGTGGTCTTTATACCTAAGAACTTCAGTTGAGGGTATTTCTTCTGACAGCTGGGGCCCAGTCAGGAGTAGAGGTTTAGGTCAACATAGCACAGGCTTAAGTGATCGGTGTACCTTAAATATAACTAGTACAGGTACTTAGTTCTTGGTTTTGTTTTATGTTTTATTTTATGTATTGTTTTGATACTTGGTTTTTTTTACATTATATTTTAAATATCACTTTGCTATTTGGTTTGTTTTAAGTATTGTTTGATACTTGATTTTGTTTTATATGGGTGTTGTTCAGGGAAAAGGAGTAACTTCACTTTTTAGCTGTTTTGTGTTAGGACCAGTTTTAGTTTGCATAGCAACCAACAATATTTTGAGAAAAGGAGAAAAATGTTTTTTTCACAATAAAATTGAAATAGTCCAACCAGCAATAGACTAAACAGCATCAAAATCAAGGATATGATTGGACTCAGCTGTTTGTTTAATTCTATGTAAATACTTTCTATCATACAGGTAAATAATAGGTTCAATCAAGACTATCAATTGATAATACATATTAAAAAAAGTTAAAAGAGCTGAATAAGCTCAATTAATAAGTATTTTAACTTGAATCCACTGCCTTTCACTTATTTTTAGAGCCAGGAGGTCTACCATGACCTCTTTTGACAGGAACTGTGGTTAGAGATTCTGCCAACTTGGTATTGGAGTTCTCACCTCTATCTGATTCTTGGGCCAGCTCACACTGGACTCCTTTAGTATTAATTGCCCGCAGATTCTTCTTTTCACGTACAGTAGAAATTAGTTGATCATCAGGCTTTGAGTAGTACTATTGATTGTGGTACTGAGATGGAACATAAGGAGAATATTTATTCCAGAGATCGTGACGTTTCTCTGAATTCAATCCTGTATCTGGAAGTCTACATGGTTCAATCTTCATGAACATGGGTAAGGCAAAGTCATTTTTTCGTAAATCCACCTTCGTCCACTCATCCTGTGGTAGTCTCTTTACTTCAACAATACCTAGATTCAGTGAAAGAAAATAAAAGAAATGATAGCTTTAAATTCCCTTCATGGCATTCAAATAAGGCTTAAGAGCTGACTCCCAATTCCAAAACATAGTTTCTGGAGGATCATTGAAAAACCATATAGCTTTTATAATACCTGCCTTATCAGTAGTATCAACCAGTACTGCATACATTTCGGGAGTCCAAACCTCATTTCTGTTTGCCTTTTGCTTCACTGTTCCAAAGCCACGATCTACACTATTTCTTGTATGACCCTTGATCTAGAATCCCAGTATAATTTCCTCTATATCCTGAGCTACCACTAGCCAACAAAGATACTACAACATTGTCTTATTCTTATTCTGGCCTCCACAATTGTCTGCCGAGAGGTGAATCTGGGCTTTAAGTCTTGGGATTGCAGTCAAGAAACAATGCAAAATTGACACAACTTGGTTAGCCCCCTTTCCCTGCTGTGCTTCTGTAAACATAGCATGATAATACTTATTAATTGCATCATCAACTATACCAAATACATATAACTTGAATGGAGACCAATAGTACCATTGAGATGGTTGTTGTAGTACTCTGGGTATTTTAACCACTTGTTGAAAATCAAAGGAAAAAGCACTTACCTCAGATCCCAGATCTTTTGCTTGTTGAATATCATTTTCATAAGCTAAACGACATGCTCTGTACTCTTGTTGATGCACTTTTAGTTGCCTTACCTTCTCATCCTGCTGTGAAATTTCCATATTCAATAGCTTGTTACTATCAACCTCTTCACCAATACCTACTACTAAGTTCTCCTGACCTTTAGATAGGTTTCGCAATATGGTACACTCATCACAGACATTTTTGGAGGCTTTCCAAATTTTCATAAAGCACAATGTCTGAGAGCTTTTCCATATCCAATAAAACTTTGTAAAAGAGACTTGTGCCTCTACCCCATGCAAACCAATAGACATAAGATACATCTTATAAATTGTATAATAGGAAAGATGAGATGGAAGGTAAATGATCTTTTCTACCTCCATATAGTGCACAACTTTCCCATCTGTCCACTTCCGCTTATATGTACGTGTTGCAATCACTTCACCTTCCTCCATCATACCTAGGAGAAACGTTTCTACCTTTATCATAGCCTCTGGTGGTATCTTATTAGCAGGAATATGGCTATGATTACCATGTGGTTTGGGAATAGGCATTTGAGTTTTACATAAGTAATAAATTAGAGCATAAAGCCGTTTTGAGGAAATGTTCCAAAAGGTTGTAAATACCTTTAGACATACTGTATCAACAAAGAGAAGGAGGTATTTAATCTTTCTATATTCCTGCTTACGCACGCGATAATTCTTATGTTGTGCTTCCCACTGCTTTAACAGTGTTTTGTTATTTGATGACTGGGGTGGTAGAGGGTATGTTATCATTACCTTTTTCTCTTTTCTTGACAGTCCATCATGATAGGTAAGCCATTTTATCCATGTTTCAGGATCTGCTTTCTGAACACACTTTTGTGAGCAAGAACAGGCATGAAGAAGTGTTTTCAAGCGCTGGGTAGGCATCTCAGCTAGTTCATCATCCTCAATATCTTGTCAAGTTTATTCTCTTACTATTAACACGTTAAATTTAAAGCAATTACAATTAAGACTTACCGGCACCAGATAAACTTTAATTATCAATTGTACTACTATCAGACCCCGAGTCTGAGCTATCAGCATAACTCTCAGAAGAGCAAGAACTAGAATCCCTATCCATAGTTATTTTCAAACTAATTAGATCAAAAAGAATCTTTATAAACTAGAAATTATAATATAAGAAGAGGTTTGTGGTCAGTAAGGAAGTAAAAGTATTAAGATTTTCTTTCAAATAGACTTATCTATCAGCTATCTTACAGTAACCTTCTCTCTAACCTAACTAGGAGATAATTGCACTCTATTTCATCAAATCTCACTCTTATAATTCATATGAGAAGTTTTACCTATACCCTTATTTTTACTTTTGTTGCATTTGGTCTTCTTGGTACAGGTTAATTATGTCTGTTACTTTTTAAGAAAGTGGAGACATTTCAATAAACCTTAAAATAACTATAGATTCTACTCCTGAAAATATTTGAAAATTTAGACACATGTGCATTCAGGAGTGGGCTATATTTCTATGTAAAAAAGTATTTTATGACAAATTTTCAAAATAATCATTACAAGTGGACTGTTGGTTCAATTTTAAAATTAAATATATTTCAAGAGGTCCAGGGGGTACTCTACCTTGTAGCAAATACTGAGAGCCATTCAACTTGTTTTGTAGTTGTTGGCAATCTTGGTACTTTTCGCTGAAATGCACCCATATTTTGTTTTAAGTATGGCTTTGATACTGAGCTTTGTTTTATGTTTTGTTTTAAGTATCACTTTGATACTTCATTTGTTTTAAGTATTATTTGATACTTAGTTTTGTTTTATGTTTTGTTTTAAGTATAGTTTTGATATTTCAATGATTTTGCTAAAGTGTATCACTTGATACCTTTAATTAGCTTCGTTCATACTAGATAGGAACAGATTTGTATATTTAAAGACCACCTGGTTCGACGATAAAAGAGGTAGACTTCAACAGATAGTATTTCAATATACTTAGTTGCACAGTTACTACTTTGTTTTCTCAGTTCACCTTCAAAGCATTCTCTACTTCTCAGCTCTCGCCTCTTCTCTGGTAGAGTATATGACCTGCCAACTATCTTACCTATTACCAATAATGTGATTAGCACCTTGCAAATACATTACTTTAATCATAAATAAAACTTTGTATCATGAAATACAAAAAAAAGCTTCACATCACTATTTTGTATTTATAAGCATTCAACTCCAGTTGGCTGTCTAACTAACCTCTCTGGATCAGACCAAAGATCCTTGTTCACAAACTAGACCACTCTGTAATTTTCCAACATCGATCTAAGAGAACCATTTACGCTTATACATCCTTAATTAAATCACAGGAGTAAAAACACTTCATGTTATAGACATGTCAGTGGTAAGCTAACATGTTTGAGCAGATACTATATGAAGTATAGAACTTTCTGTTACAGTTTAGCATCTATATAGCCTGAGGTAAATAGAGAGGTCTTAGATTTTGTGGTGTTCTTAGTAGATTGAAAAATGTTGGGATTAGGTTAGGGCAAAATAGTAATGAGCTAAAAAAATAGGGTTCCAGAAGTCATGACATGTTTTTCTTTGTCAACACATTTGTGCTCTTGGGAAGTTCTGTTTTTGCTTAAAAGGATGCTGAGGCGCCTCTTCTTGTATTTTCCCTTTTCTCTCCTTAGTCTGTATCTTTTATATTCTAGCAATACAAAAATATCTCCTCTTCAGTCTTGCTCCTGTCTCCTACCTCTACTCCTCCTCTGCCCCTGCCTCTGCTCCGGTCTCTACCCCAGCCTCTACTCCTGTCTCTGCTCCTACCTCTGATCCTGTCTCTGCTCCTTCCTCTACTCTTATCTCTACCCCTACCTCTACTTCTACCTCAACCCTCACCTCCCTCTCCAGCTCTTACCCTGTCACGCGGATACTCTTTGGCTACTCCTTGTCCCTGCCATCCCCGTTACACTTTCTATCCATATACACTTAGTCTGCTACATGTATCTGCAACCCCTGAATATCTATTCAGTCCAACTCTATCCCATATCATTTCAGATGATAGTCATGTAGCTTCGACAATAAATACCTTTAGAGACTGACTACCAATAGGCACTACCTACAATAAGCCCTCATAAAAGTAGGTCTTGTTGTGACCTCAGAATACTCTCTTAGAGTCATTAATAATTCTCCCATATTATTACACTTTCGGGGCAATGGACTTCAGTTACCTCGCCTACAAGCCTCCTGTAACCTCACATACTACTTCTAACTTCAAGGTGGTATAACCTTATCATTTCTAGTCCATTTTATATCAAGCAACCTGGAGGCATTTCTCTAGGTTCCCCTCTTCCTGCACATATATCCTACCAACAGCCTCCGATAGCATGAGAATATACAGATTTACTGAAACATCTCTACTTATAAACCTTCAATAGACTTATAGCAACTCTTTAGGCTGTAGCTTATAACACTAGGGACATATAATGTGACTGGAGGTGGGTGTTATCCACCACCCTTCTAAGTTACAGCTTTTTCAGATCTTAACTAGTTGTGCAAAAGTGATTTATACAAGCTGTAACAATCTCACTTCGGATGGTTAGCTCTTGGCGATGGGGAACGATGCTGCTCCTCTCCCTCTCCCTAGTCTTATGATAGCTCTAGGTCTACGCCTACATTACGAATAGTATAAGACTTTTATCTTCGATCGGAAACACCTATCATAAACTTTTTCTAACAATTCTTCGTGAAGAGTTCCCTTTAGTATAACAATAATAAAGGTTATGATAATGATAAAGACTGTAAAGGTATTTTATATTCGTTATAGTAATACGTAGGAAAAGTACTTAGAATTCAATCTAAGATTATTTAATCTCATATCAGCAACATTGGCATATGACGAGCCCCCACTGGCACAGGGATACCGCTAACCGGTATACCACAAATCCTAAGGTAACCAAGTCAACAGCCCCGTACCTGCCATCGCCGAGTCATGCCTGCACGAGAACTAATTACAAGACCATTAAACAACTAAGCGCTCGCCTTGGTCCAAGTCCATAGCTCGTCTAGTATGAAGCCAACCAGCACTAAGTGTAGCCAAAGCTGAGTAAAAGACCAATCTGACCAGGTTCCTCATCCAACAAACATAAAACCAGTACCTCCCAATCTGAAAACCGTCCTGCAAAACCTCTACCAGAGTTGAAAGCCAATAAAAACCCACAAACTAAACCTGCAGGCGACACAATAGCAGGGAAGAGGCAACCAACATGTCAACTTCTCGCACACGGATACCAGGCCATCAACCATATAAACTCACTTTGCCAGTTGCCTCCGAAGAGCATACCGATTAGGAGGACCTGTACCCGCTGTGTGTCCCCTAAATAATACAAACATAGGAAATACATAGAGGAATTAACAAACTAAGAAGGTCAGTGGGGCCTATCTCCCACCCGTGGTGCCATGCCTCCTCCTGCTAAACCCATAACTAAACTAAAGAAACAAAACAAACCCCACAAAGCCCAGCACACAAGGCCCAAACAAGCCCAACCAGGTGGTCGCAACCCACTATTCGCACTGGTAGTCATCAGCCAGCCGGTCTGTCAGAGAGCCTTACAGAACTCAGCAGCTTTGCTCAACAGCCCAAGCCGAACTAGAAACACTTAATTAAACCTCGCCCAACCTGACACAGGCCTGACTGGTACTCACAGGTGCCTCTCCCCCCCCAATCAGCCCCCCCAAGCCCTACATGCCAGATGACATAGAGCCCATCCAGCACCTCCAGCCCCTCAGACAGATTAACCATCTGACAGCCACACGACAGTCCATATCTAGCCCCGTCAGGAAGCCACTGGTCTTAGCCACACTAATAGAGCCCTAACCCCTGACATCATGTACCTGAGGGGGGCCCACCAGCGACAGCCGAGAGCTACAAAAGAGGCAGTACCAATACCCAAAGGTACTAGCACCAGCATCACCGTCCAATCAAGCCAGACCAAAGTCTAACCAAGTCAGGAAACATTAGGCAGAGCTAGGCAAAGCTAGCTCCAGAGGTCTGGCAACAAGCACAGACCAAACAATGAACAAGAGGCACCCACAACTAACGCGACATGAAGGGAGAGGGTGAGAGAACAGAAGCAGACAAACCGAAGGTAGGCCCCACATACAATGGGTAAAGCTGCCAACTACAACCCTGAACCGAACCAGCCAAACACACAGACCAGGTAAGTGTCTAGCAGCCAATCGTCCTACACCATTCCAGGCAGTAATGAAAACCACACCAGGGGGTAAGAATTTTCAGAGTCAAAGCTATCCCCACCAAAGCAAAGAGAAGATACCTGACTAAACCAATCTAAATGCCACAATGAAGAAAACTCCAAGAGAGTGGTGATAAACAACATCGTAAGATTCCAACTGTAGAAATGAAAACGTAACGGGGAGGGGCTTGGCAGGTACCACCCTGCCACCTGAAGAATAATGCGGCCAGTACGATGAGTTAAACTTGGGAAGGACATCAGTCTATTCCAAGGGTATTTTGTATTGCAAGAACTAAGAACTCCATTAAAACCCAGCAACGATGAGCTGGTGCAAAGAACGACACAGAGGTGATTACCCCAAACAAAATGTTCTATCAGCTCTAATCGAACACGAAACCTGCGAGTAGATGATATACAGGAAGCGGAAAACGTTTTAACGAAAGAGGCTCGTAAGTGACCGTGATAAAGTGCTCGAAGTGACGGCATCGTGAGAAACTTTAAGGCAATGAAACGAGAAACAACCAAGTAATCCGCCATGTAATGCCAACCGACCTCAACACTAAGAACCTCAGGAACTAGTGAGCGTACTCAGATATCTTCCCCAGAATCCAAGGCATCCAGGCCCACCATAGGGGCAAAGGAAATACTCAGGGCGAAGCGACAGCAAGAATGAGGAAAAGTAATTAGAATTCAATCTAATATTCTTTAAACTCGTACCGCCAATACTGGTATACGACAAGCCCCAGGGCCTAGCCTCCAGGTTGTCACATCCCAGATACTACTAACTACGAACTAACTAAATCTCCAACCCCATACCTCAAACATGCCCATGCCATGCCACAATATGAACGCTAAGTATAAAGCCATCAACAGTAAAGAAAGGTCCTCCACAGCCCAGCTTACCTGCCAGCCAAGTTACTTATACAAAATACAAAAGTTCCACTACCGCCACCTGAATGTGACCCCCTAAAAACCTCCTCTACAATAGAAACCCACCTAAGCGGCCCCAGTTAATGATCCCAGAACACCCTGCTGACTACCCCGGTACCTGTCCCCATTGCCAAGTAAAAGAAACACCCAACACCTAAGGGTGTTGACCTAAGAGAAAGACGACTTAAAGGGCGAAGGCTCACTAGCCAAGGAGGTGCTACCCATTGTGGTGAATCAGAGGGGCACCACACTGGCGGCACAGCCCAAAAACCTCGAAGAAAGTAGCCAGAACACGATAGTCCCCAAGCCGTCGGCACTTGGCCGAACATCCCCTGGTATTCAGCTCCTCCTCCAACTCCCCAGTTTTCTCTGGAGGCGGCGAACCTACTGCAGATTCTGTAGTAGCCAATTCGCTACTGCAAACCAGCGAAGGGGATGATCCTTCCAAATCAGGGACAAGTGGCTCACGTGAGGTCTGGTCTTGTTTGACCCGACGCTTCTTGTTTCTCTTCCTCTTCCCAGCTCCAGGTACAGGTCTAGTAACAGGAGTAAATGGGCCACCCTCATCACAACCTACCGCCACAGGGGGGACGCCACTAGAGGCATTACCCCGATGAGCCACAGTCTCAGCCGCAGAGGACTCAGGCACGTACCCCCCAAAGGGGGTAATACTACTGTAGCTGGTGTCAGGACACCAAGATCCACCCCACCCACACCTGGAGTAAGCGCCTCAACCAGCCCTGAAGAATGAGGAACCGGTCCACCCACACTACTACCAACAACCAAAGCTGCAGGAGGGGTCAGGATAACTGGTGGTACAATATGCCCCAGAGGGAGCTCCTCCGCTAGACGCTGAGAACTCTTAGGATCTAGCCCACCCCCCCCCCCCCAACCGAGACCACTGTAGGAACAAAAGCGACCAAGGGACAAGTAAAGACTGGATAGCTGTAGGAGCTTCAACTGCCAATATCATGAGATAACCACAATTAATAGCAGGTTCATTCTCAAGGGTAGCTGACATGGCAGATATCTCTTTCCCAAGGCAATGAAATCGCTGAGAAAGAATGGAGATGTGATGCCGAAGGCAAGAGACTTCATCCTCCAGGAGGAAGTTCTCCGCGACGGCACAAGACAAAACCAGCGACAAATGTAGAGTGGATGTCGCGGAGGGGACAGAGGCATGCTTACCTATTGCGACCATGAGTAGGTGACTGTAGTGAACAACCGAGAAGATAAGTAAAAGGAAGAAAGGTCTTCCAGCAAATAGAAGAAGAGGTATAACAACAAAGTCCTCGAAAGGTGTTCGAAGTTCAAGACTTGAAGCCTATCCTGAGATAGTAAGTAAGGTCTCTGATTGGATCGACACCGAACCTTCAAGTCCCACACGGGGTGAAAGAAGGAGGAAAAGTACTTAGAATTCAATCTAATTGTATTTAAACTCGTACAGCCAACACTAGCATACGACGAGCCCCCACTAGCACAGGGATACCGTTAACCGTTATACCACTAATCCTAAGCTAACTAGGTCTACGGCCCCACACCTGCCATCCTCGAGTCATGCCCGGATGAGAACTAATTACCTGGCCATCAAACGACCCTGTGCCTACCCCAGTCCAAGTCTGTAGCCCCTCTGGTATCAAGCAAACCATCACTTAGCGTAGCTGAAGCAGAGCAAAAGTCCAACCCAACCAGGTTCCTCCTCCAATAAACATAAAATTACTACTACCTAGTCTAAAAACTGTCCCGTAAAACCTCCACCACTATAGAAATCTAACAAACAGATACACAAACTAAACCTAAAGGCGACACAATGGCAGGTAGAAGGTAACAAACATGTCAACCTCTTGCACTCACATATTAAGCCATCAGCCCTATGAACCCACTTTGCCAGTTGCCTCTGAAGAGCTTACCAGTATGGAGGACCGTTACCTGCAGCCAGTCCCCCAACCAAAACAACACAAATATAGGATATACATAGAGGTAGTGACAGACCCTGAAAGATCTGTAGGGCCTATCTCCAACCCATGGTGCCATGCCTCCTCCTGCCAAACCCGTAGCCAAACCAAAGAAACCAAACAAACCTCACAAAAGCCCACCATGCAAGACCCAAACAAGCCCAATCAGGAAGTCGCAGCCCAGTATCCTCACAGATGGCCATCTACCCATCGGTCCGTCGAGGAGCTTTGCAGCACTCAGCAGCTTCACTCAACAGCCCAGGCCAGGCTGGAAACTCTTAATTAGACCTCGTCCAACCTGATGCAGGCCTGACTGGTACTCACAGGTACCTCTCCCCCTCTAATCAGCCCCTCCCTAGCCCCACATGCCAGACGCCACAGAGCCCATCCAGTCCCCCCAGCCCCTCAGACAGATCAACCATTCAATAGCCACAGGACAGCCTATACCTAGCCCCATCAAGCAGCCACTGGTCTTGGCCACACTAACAGAGCCCCAACCCCCAGCACCTCGCAGCTAAGGGGGGCCCACCAGCTACAGCTGGGAGCTACAAAGGAGGCAGCACCAACACCTGTAGGTACCGGCACCAGCTACACTATCCAATCCAGTTGAACTGAAGGAATACCAAGCCGGAAAAGAGTAGACAGGGCCAGCCAAAGCCAGCCCCACAGGTCCGGCAACAGTGACAGACCAAATGATGGGCAAGTGGTACCATCAACAGACGAGACATCAAGGGGGAGGGCGAGCAAACAGATGCAGACAAAGGGAAGGTAGACCCCACTTGCAATGGGTAAAGCTGCCAACTACAGTCCCTAACTAAACCAGCCAAATGCACTGACAACGCGAGTGTCTGGTAGCCAATCATCCCATACCACCACAGGTAGCAACACACACCACACTAGGGGGTAAGATATTTCAGGGTCCAAGCCGTCTCCACCGAGGCGAGGAGGAGACAACTGACTGAACCACCGTAAATGCCGCAAGGATAAAACTTCCAAGGGAACAGTGATAAAGAACATTATAAGATTCCCACTCTCGAAACGTAACGTAATGAGGAGGAGCAGGGCAGGCACTGCCCTGCCTCCAGAGAAATGATGTGGCCAGTATGATGAGTTGAACTTGGGAAGGTCATCTGTCTAACCCAAGGGCATTTTGTATCACAAGAACTAAGAACTCCATTATAACCTAACAACCATGAGCTGATGCAAAGAGCAATACGGGTGATTCTCCCAAACCCAATGTTCTATCCCCCCCAATCGAACATGAAACCTGAGAGTAGGCTATAGACAGGAAGTCGAAGACATTTTATGGAAAGGGGCTCATAAGCGACTGTGATGAAGTACTCGAAGTGCCAGCATCGTGAGATAACCAGCAGGCAATGAAACGAGAAGCAAACCAGTAATCCACCACACAATACCAGCAGACCTCAACACCAAGAATCCCAGGAACTACAGAGTGAACTCAGATATCTCCCCCAAAATCCAAGGCATCAAGGCCCACCATGGGTGCGAAAGAAACGCTTGAGGCGAAGTAATGGCAAGGACAAGGAAAAGTACTTAGATCAATGCATGAAGAACCTATCATCCTTGGCTGTACCAGCATCCTTATATAGTGTTCTTCCTGTGTAGTCATGTGATCCAAAATGGTCATATGTGTAAAACCAAATCATAACAACTGATGTGACCAAAGTGGTCACATTCTCAAAACCCAAGACCTTATAGCAACGTCATGTGTGAAAACTCATAAACCAATCGGAACGCAATTACCAAATCATATAACTCGAATGAGTCACATGTGTGAAACCCATGACCTTACAATAAGGTCATGTACTAAACATACATCATATATACAAGGCATACCCCCAAGGCATACTTGCAAGGAATACTACCAAACATACGTCCCATAACTCATACTCGAGTAATGTACGAAATATAACAAATCATAATGTAACATATCATATGACTAGAATGAGTCATACGTGAAAAACAATAACATACCTGTAACTTATAATAATGTGTCACGTGAAAACCTTTTCCTTGCCAAGCCACATTCATGACATTAGCTACTCTTCCCCTAAGTCTGAGTCCTATCTGGCTTTTTCCGCAAGTTTTACTAGTTCCTGTCCAGCTGCTTATATGGACCTCCAAAGCTGAGCGAACTTATTGTCTGTCATCTACCACATTATCCTGATGGATTCCAAGGTGATGTTTGCCCTTTCAATCGTGTTCCACTAATTGTCATTCAGCTATCTTTACTCCACTATGGTTTTTTCCTTTGTCGAAATTATAGTCTCGGCCCAGCCAAGTTGTTCCCAGAGTCTACGAATTTGCCTATGTAGGCTCCTGATACCCAGTTCCTTATCCTCAGAGGAGTTTAGGACCCCTCCCTCCCTGGACCATATCCTCATAGTCCAAGACCTTTTTGTGTCTTCTTCTTCTAAATCTTTATTTCTTTCATCCTTCTGCGGGTTGTATCCTGCAGAGACTTTCTTTGCCCTCTGCATCCTGCATCCATTTTTGAAGTACTGTTGCCAGTGCTTTAGGCCATGGTCCGGGTGTGGACCTCATTTTCGGTATTCTCTTAGGAACTATCCTAAGCCTTCTTTGTCGCCAAAGTATGTTTGGCATTCGTCATCATAATATACTGTCCATAATATAGGGTTATCCTGTTCTTGCTTTTCTCTTTCCTTGATTTCTTGGTCAGTTGGACATATGAAGAAGTATTTGGGACTTGTTAGTGTATTGTGGCAGGGGTTATCGCCCCAGCCCTCATGTGCTTGCAATGGCACGAGAGTGTTTCCCTCACCTTTGTCTTGGTTGAATGTGATCTTCACCTGGGTTGCACTTGCCTGGGTATCACTAGTGGAAGGTTGAGAGAGTATCTTGTAACTTATCAAAGTTTTATGCATAATACTAAGTTTAATTATGTTCGGGTCAATATCCAGTCCACTTTGCTTGGTATTGGAGGTGACCGTGAAAGAACCAAGAGTTGACTATCTCATCGAGTTCGCATTCCGGTTCTCCATCATGCTTGATTGGAGGAGGAGGAATAATTGCTTGTGAGGAAAACTTGTTATTGTTATGTAATTCTCGAAGTGAGATGTGGAATGGGTTGTGTATTTGAGTTGGGAGGGAAGGTCGAGCTTAAAAGCTTGTTTGCCCACTCGGTTCCATATCTGGAAAGGTCTGATTTTCTTGTAGTCAAATTTCTTTGATGGTTACATCGTACAGATATTACGTAGTAGTAGCCACATCATATCTCCCAGTTGTATGTTCGGATCTGGTCTTCAGTACTTATCCTATTATTCTTTTTGGCGTTGCTGTGCTAGACTCATTTTGTATTGTAATATCTCATGTAGTTTTCCCATGTCTTTATTATCCAGTATTATGCTGTTAATCATATAATATGTGGTCTGACTTTGTGGATGTTGTCTGTAATTCGCAAAGAATATTGTCGTACCAATTGTTTCTTATTTTCCCTTGTTGCATATGAACTCCACTATTGATAACAGCTTATACCCAACATCCTGTTGATAATTGACGTAGGCCCATAAATATTGTTCGAGTATTGCATTTACTCATTCTGTTTGTCCACCAGTTTGCAGGTGAAATGCAGTACTTAGCCAATTTTATATCCCCATTTGTCCAGTTACTTTTTTCCATAATCCTAATGTGAACAATATTTCTCGATCTGTAGTGATATTCTTTGGAAGACCATGTAGTCTGAAAACCTCTCAGATGAAGCTTTGTATAAAACTCCTCCTATCTATATTTTTTCTGACTTGACTAAAATGACTCATTTTGGTCTGGCAATCTACCACAACTAGGATACTAATGGTGGTAGGTTCATGATGAAATCCATAGTAATAGTTTTCCAGGGTTATTCAGCAACTTCATTTGATTTCAGTAATCCATAGAGTGCATATTTAGCCATTTTATCTATTAGTATAGTATGTCACAATTTTTGACATATCTTTTGACATCTTCATTCAGTTCTAGCCAATAGAATAACCTTATGATGAATTCAGTGGTTTTCGTGGTCGTCCACATCGTCCCTCCATGTCCTGCCATTAGGATGTCATGATATTGTCATAGGATGCTCGTCCATATCTTTTCTTGATCTGGAATTCGTTGTTTTCCATCATACCCTACCTTTTTGTCTTGCCATTGGTATAAACAAAAGCAATCCCCTTCATATCCTTCTTCCTTTCCTGTAAGACTTTTCTTATTGCCCGAATCATTTTGTTTTCTTCATTTGCTTTCTTGATTCTTTTTTACTCATCTGAGGTAAATTTGATAACTTCTATTGCCTTAAAGTAGGATTTTGGTAATAGCGTTCGTGTTTTCTGTTTGATCCTTTCATCTTCTTTTGTTTGTGGTTTGTCGCTTGCAATCCTTGTGAGAGCACCTAGCTTTCTACTCTCTTTTCCTGGTCGGTATTCAATCTTGCAGTTGTACTTGCTGGACTATTCCATCTATCTTATCTGACAATCATTCAGTTCTTTTGTGGTCATAAATAGGACTAGATTCTTGTGATTGGTAAGAACCTGGACTGGATGGTCTTTGTTGAAGACAAATCTCCTCTATTCCTTCAATGCTTGTACTATCACCAATAATTCTTTGTTTGCAACATCATAGTTGCATTCTGCAGGAGTTATTTTCTTTGACCAACAAGATACTGGCCTCTATTTTCCATCTTCGCATTATTGTAAAAATATGCCTGAGTATACATATTTGGAGGCATCTGTTTCAATCATGGTTCTTCGGTTTTTGGTTGAAATGAACTAATATTGGTACCAATGTCAAGTGTATCCTAATGGCATCGTATGCTTTTTGTTCCGTCTCTCCCCATTCCCATTTCTTGTCATTTTTGGTTAGGTTATAGAGTGGTTTTATAAGTCTGCTAAACCCTTCTATGAACCTTCGATAAAAGTTGCAAAATCCCATGAAGGATTGAACATCTGTTTTGTTGTTAGGTTTTACCCAATCCTATATTGCTGCCATTTTGACTGGGTCGACCATGACTCCACTTCTGTTAATGATCAATTCAAGGTATTTGGTTTCTTCCTTATTGAATTCGCATTGTGTTAGTTTGATCTTCATTCCTGATCCCTATATCGCAGCTATAATGTTGCTAACCTCGTTCCACTATTGTTGCATATTTTCTGAATAGATGAGTACATCGTCCAGGTATATAATACAATATATATCTAGGTACTTGTTTAGTATCATGTTGATCCATTGTTGGAATGAAGCTTGTGCATTGGTTAACCCGAAGAGCATAACCAGGTATTCGAATATTCCATCTTTTTAGGTGAATGTAGTTTTCTATTCATCTCCTGCTTTGATCCGTATGTTGTGGTATGCATCCTTGATGTCCAATTTGATGAAGTATCTTGCCCCTCATAATCTGTCAAATGCATCTCCAATCAAGTATAGTAGATACTGATCTTTTTGGTAACTGAATTGAGGGCTCTATCGTCAACACTCAGAGTCTCATTTTTTCATCTTTCCTCTTGATGAATAGTATTGGAGATCCTCCTGATGCAAAGGAGTATCTGATCCTTCCTCAGTTCAGGTTTTATTCGATGTATTTTCTGAATTCTTCAAGTTCTGCCTCTCCCAGTGGGTATAGCTTTTTGTAGGGAATTTCCTTTAGTTTTCCCGTTTTTTCATCTTTGTTTAGTTGAATTTCATGGTCGATTCCTAGTCTTCTAGGGGGTAGCCCAGTGGCTTCTTCTTCCTGGAATAGATTTATAAATTGATGATATTCTCCCAGAATCAATTCTTTCTATCCCTTTTTACTCTAATACTTCTTAACTTAAATTGCTAGCTCCATACTAATGTTGATTTTTGCTATGACTGCTTTTTTATCTTTGTACATCTATTTGAGAACTCCTGTGGTGTCTCCTCTTCGATAGTACCCTCTGAAGGCCTGTGCTGTGATCTCTTTGATCTCAACTCTTTCTGTTGTATCGAGCTGAGTTTGGTCTCTGCTTCCTAATCTCTTGTTTCCTCTTATGGTTTCCTCCAGTTGATCTATTTCATATAGATCTTCATTGTTTAATTAATTGTACAATTCGATCACCTTTCTGGACTTTGTAGTCCTCTTAAGCAAGGTTGGCCAAGACCACGTTGATTTCACCTGTGTAGTCAGTGTCAATTACCGCAGTGTTGGTCATGAGTCGATATTTCACTGCTGGACCACTGGGGAGTACTATCTGTCCATAGGTGCTATCTGATAGTCTAATAGCTATTCTTGCTACAATTATTGCCTGCTTATTGGCAGGTATCCTGGTCCTCTCGTTGGCCTACAGGTTGTGTCCTGCTGCTTTCTTTGAACTCTTGGTAGGCACTTTTACCCCTTGGTCCAGTTTTTGCATCTGTACTCTTTTGTTTTACAGTATTTCAGCAAACTTCACAGGCAAAGATTCTTCTTCTGCTTCTCGAATTGATGTTGAGTAGACCACTGACCAACTTTTGAGACATTGTATTGCATATAGTTCACTGGTGAAGGTCATTTTATTCTCATTCTAATCAATCATCGGGTTGTATCTTCTCAACCATGGCATCCCTAGAACTATCTCATAGTTCTTGAGATCTGCTACCTGGAAGGTTGCCATTTCCCTATGGCTAACAATATTAATAGGTACTGCTACCATGTGGGCTATAGGACACATAGCGCTAGGTAGACTTGTTTAGCTTTCTTGACTTTCTTGGTAGGCAAGCTGTATTTTTTACAGATTTCTTTGTCGATGAAATCTTCGGTAGCCCCTGAGTTGAGCATTACATATATTGTTGTTTCTTAGTTATTTTCATTGTATATCTTTGTCTTGATCACCACATGATCTCCATCACCTTCTCCTCGTTATATGTGTAGTGCTATGTAGCAGTTTGCTAACTTGATGTATTTTCCTGGTCCACATCTTGGGTCTCCCAAACTACCATTTAAAGGGGACCCTCATCGTTTTCGTCCAATCAGTCTTCGGCAATTATCTCATAAATGTTGCTCTTCTTCTGAAACTGGCAGCGCTTGTTTCCAGCTGCCTTTATCTCTTGGTATCCATTATCCGGTCGGCTTCAACATTTACTTATCTAATGTCCTGCTTTTCCCACCTTAAACAGAGATTCTTATTCATCCATCTAGCATATTCTTCTTTCGATAGATTCAGAGCTCATCCTGCTCTTGATTTATCCAATTCCATTGGTTCCCCTGGTGGTAATATTCTGCTTTCACTTCAAGTTGCTTGTGGTCTGAAAGTTCTATCCACATTCCTATATGACTCGACTACTCTGTGTGCTATGGTGTTTTCCCAATTGTTTCAAACTATATTTAGTTTGCTTTCCTTATCAATTGCCCATCTTACAAATCATTCTGAAGTTTTATAATACTAGTCAGAAATTCGCCATGCTACCCGTAGTTATTCACTACAGTTTCTTAGTAGAATGATGTAGAGGGTGGTATCATCAAATTCTGCCTCGTATTCCAATTGTCAACATTTCTTCCAGTACGCTAAAAATGTCTTTTTTCCTTGTTGGAGCTTTTCCAACTTCCACCTTGCTGATTTCTTAACATTGGGGTTACCGAACTGTTTAAAGAGGGTTGCCTTGAGTTCTACATATGTAACCTATTTTCTTTGTTTTCTTCCATCTTGGAAAGACATAATCCATTGCTCTGTAAGTCCTCTTAACAAAAACTCTACAAAGGAAATCTTGATCTCATCGTGGCATTCTCCATATCCCTTGACAGTAAAATATCCTTCCCGTTGTGAGGAATTTTTGTAGTTTATCCTCGGCTTCTTCATACTTATTGGGTTCTTTTGCTTTCGGCCTTTTGATATTTACTTATCCTGTATTTTATGTTGCTGCAAAGAATGCCTGAAACTGATCTTCAGTCATTCTATATATACTCGTACCTGGTGCTGGAGCTGCCCGGGTCGATGGCACTAGTGCTGCTGTTGCCATCAGTCTCTCAATTTGCGGAGTTCTAATAGGGAAGCTATCAACTAGTGATTTGTTCTCTGGAGTTGCTGGACTTGGTGCCCTTTAGGGCTCTACTGAAAAGTGATCTAGGATATCACTAAATCCCCCTAGATTAAGGTTTTGATCATAGATATCAATATCTCCTTCCCTGTCCGAGTTGAAGAAAGCCGTATTGTATCGTTTGGTGTTGCCCTAGGTGACGCTTTGTAATATAACAATCTCCCTTCGGATGGTTAGTTCTTGGTGATGGGGAACGATACTTCTCTTCTCCTTCTCCCTAGTCTTATGATAGCTCTAGGCCTATGTCTACATTACTGATAGTACAAGACCTTTTTCTTCTATCAGTAATACCTATCGTAAGCTTTCTCTAACTCTTCTTCATGAAGGATTCCCTTTAGCGTAACAATAATAAAGGTCATGATATTAATGAAGGCCGTGATAATAATAAAGAGAGTAAAGATGTTTTCTATTCATTATAGTAATAAGTAGGAAAATTACTTAGAATAATGAGTGAAAAACCTATCCTCCTCGGCCATACCTGCCTCCTTATATAGTGTTCTTCCCACCTCAAGTCATGTGACTGAAGATGGTCATATGTGCGAAACTAAATCATAACAAACAACTCATGTGACTAAAGTAGTCACATACTCAAAACCCATGACCTCATAGCAAGATCATGTGCAAAAACTCATAAACCAATCATAACAAAATAACCAAATCATATGACTTGAATAAGTCACATGCACAAAACCCATGACCTCATAACGAGGTCATATGCTCAACATAAATCATATATGCAAGGTATACCCGCAAGGCACACTTACAAGGCACACTCGCCAAACATACATCCTGTAACTCATACTCAAGCTTTGTACAAAATCTAACAAATCATAATATAATAAGTCATATGACTTGAATGAGTCATACGTGAAAAGCAATAACATACCTGTGACTCATAATCATGTGTCACGTGAAAACCTTTTCCTTACCAAGCTACATTCGTGACATAATCTGAGTTTCAAACACCCTATGTAGTTTCATGTGACAAACAATCTAGTATGATAACTTCCTCTGAAATCCTGCAGAACAGATTACTTTCAAGGTAGGATAACTTGGCTTTAGAGAAGGGTAATGGATCACCTAAAATAAGGTAACTCTAGTCTAAAGATTGGGTAACAGCCCTCTAAGTTACTCTACATTGTAGAGTAGCTCTACCTGGACTTACCATCATACAATTCAGGGTAACTCCTAAATCAACTACTTGGGTTACCCTATCTAGTAGAGTAATCACCTCTCCTTACTAGTACCTAAGTACTTCTAGTATGTCATAGCATGTCCGACTAAGGTAACTAACAAACATTACCTCTCCTAAGTAGACTCTATATTAGGAGTACCGAGATTTGATACCTAGAAACTATCCTAAGTAGGGTAACCCTACTCAGAATCAGAATCTCTGGTCTCCAACACATCCCTCCAGCCTCCTTATGGGTCCCACACATCATCAGATATATCTATCTTAATTGCATCCTGTGACTATAGTGCTACTGAATTGAAGTTTTCAGAATAACACCATACCACTTGCTCCATTGAAGTATCACGTGATATCTTTCTAGAGGTCACGTGTTCAACTCCAGTTGTCGTCAAAGTTATTTCTGTTATTGGATTATTTTCTACCAGTACTACTGTTAACTTCAAGACTCCCTGCAGGACAAGAAAAGACCTCCGACTGTAGGACTATAATTTTATCGTATAGAAGTACTTTTCCTCTACATGAGGATACTTACTAGATAGCAATCTGTTGGTTGAGTCAGGAGATATTGAGCCTCAAAGTTGATAACCTAACAAGGTAGCATATACAACTTTACAGTATTGCCGACTAAGAAATTATATACCAATCTAGTAGAGTGGCCTCCTGCCAATTAGTAGAATGTTATCTAAAGAATATCTGTTGGTTGGATCAGGAATTATGGAGGTTTAAAGTCAGTAACTTAGAAAGATTACATCTTCGACTACTCTAACAAATACAACCTGCAGATGAAACTGATCATTTTATCAATAGGGAAGACAATTGGTACCCGCACAGTTCAACTTGAAAATTAGACCATAAGTCTAATGACTCTGAATATTGATTAATTACTATTGGAAAAAATACAATTCCCAATTGGCGAAAATAGTAACTACCAAAGAGGGTGTGGTGGTTCTCAGGGTCTCCAAGTGTTCACACTTCAGGAGAATACCCGACTTTGCAAGTTATATTAAAAGAAGTACCGAATTTGTATGAGAAATAGATGTAGTCCACAAACACTCAAATGCGGAATATAAATATCAAAGTGCCTTCCAAGCTTTTAGACATTTTCAAGCAAATGGAGAAGAGACCTTAACAATATAATATTGTTCACACAATTCTATTCTATTTTACTTAGCTCTTAGTAGTCATAAATAAAGCGAGCAATACTTTGGGTCTTTCTAATCAAATCTTTATCTATAAATAAATCTCACTTGGCCTAGACCAGTCTCAGTCTATACAACTCCTCTTCCCTAAAGACTCCGGTCTACTACTATTGTTACCACTCTAGTCTCTTGACACCAGTATGAGAATCTGTTTAGTTAAATGTAATAACACTCCATGGAGTCTCTTTATGATATCTCAGAACAGGATCAGTGTAGAGTATTGGTATTGTATTTTTCAGCATATAGCAAAATAAAGAGTTTGTAAAATCAGGAAGGTCTGTGTATGTCTAGGTCAACTGTACCTAATACTTACCATAATAGAAATTTAGATAATAAGAATTTCATCAATACAATCTATTCTGCGAAATGGTAAATTAATTAGAGAATATTCAATAAAATTTCTTGATGGTTAAATTATATTAACTAAAACTTTCTATCTCCTGGTTCCATGAGATCTGACAAAATCTCTCTCATGCATTAGCGCTGGGGATTTAACCTGTTATGACTAGGTAGTCACATAGCGCCTAACTTGAAATATCAGATTTTTGAAGATCACGATTTATATCATGATTGCCATATATTAATAGACCCATACCCACATGTCTACAACCCCACATATCTGTAGATTTATATATTCACATATCCACATGTGGTCAAACTACCATATTTACATACCTGTATATTTACACAAATACCTAACCGCCTGTCCTAAAAGCAATCCCATTATCTCACAACTCAAACTACACAATAGATAATCTCCCAAGCTGCCTGGACACTTGCCGACCTGGGTAGCCAAACTTAAATAATGAACTTTTCACTCTTTTTCTACTAAATCCACTAATCAGTCTCTGTGCAGGTGGGAAGTGGGTCCGAGCAGCCAAGAAGGCTGTCAATCTTGGGGTCAGCTATGCCACTGAGTAAAACAGGAACCATCTTTACAAAGCGCAGTTGCTGGTAAGCATCCCGGACACTCAAAATCAGTCAGTTTAGGCCTTCAGCGACTATTCCTCTTACCCCTCAGGCTTCAGAAATTCAATCTGCAGATAACACACTCACGCCACTTCGGTAGTTGCTGCAACTTATGCTCTCTGTGTTGCGAGCCTACTACTACCACACTGTCCATACTGGAGGTCAGGTTACTATATTTTGTAAAGTAGGATCACTGGGTCTTTTTCTTGTAATATCGTTTTTGTTGAATCTGCTGATGAGGTATCCTACTAGTATGGTAAAGTTCTCAGGATAGACTGCGTCGGAAGAGCTCAGAAGAATAGAATTTGCTTAATGAATTTGAAAGCATCTCCAGACCCTCCAATTCCATAGAGGCAATCATTTGATTAAACTTCTTATTCCAGTCCATGTTGAATGGTAGGTAGGCATTTGTAACTAAGAGGTCTAAAAGAAAAAAAGGGCAAGCCAATTCTAGTCGTATTCGCTGATGTATTGTATAAGCTGCACGGTGCTGATCTGCTAGGTCATCTCCATTCATATGATGATTATAGTCATCAACCACAGTGGGAATATAGCAGCTCATACGCTCTTTATTTCCAAAGGCTTTCTGGACAATAGTAGCATTTGTGCTGGTAGTTCATAGTTTTCGGCATTTGGCCAGTGTTACTTTGTGTGGCTTGTGAACTGTCATAAGCATTCTGACAAGATTGTTGTCTATCTATCTCAGGCATAAAACAGGTGGAATGCCTATCACACATCCATTGATCCTATTCCATTCACCAAGTCCCTCATTAGACTTAAAGGCTTGTGGGTACAGTTGTGTCCATAAAGTCTTCATACTCTGGTACTATAATGGTGTTGTCCTCCATCCCCATAACAACTGCCTCTACTATGACCCCCCCCTACATACTCGAAGAGCTAGAGAAGACCAAAATAAGGAAGTTTATGCCCTGTATAAACATACTGATATGGGGTATAATAAAATTTATAAGGTTATGGGTATCTCTAAGGCAACTGTTCAATCAGTAGTCAAAAGAGATGAATCAAGTGATGGAAATACCCATGATGCCCCCAGATCTGGAAGACCAACAACAATTACCACTCAAAAAAGAAAGATAATGGAGTCCATTATCGATGCTGAGCCTTATTTAGCATTACGCGACATTACTAAAAAAGCAAATATTGGTCTGGGAAAGACATCTGTGGATAAGATCATATTAGAAGCTGTTTTTAAGCTTCTGATACCTAGAAAAAACCCTTTTTGGAGGAAAGAACAGAAGGAGAAGAGAAAGGAGTTTGCTAGGAGAAGGAGGAATTGGAGGTGTGCATGGAATTGGGTTGTTTTTGTGGATGAAGCCACCAGTATCTATGATCCAAATCCTACTGGCAGGAAGGTCAGAGTTAGACCTGTTGAAAAGCTGGAAGAAAAACACTTGAAGAATAGCTTTCAGTCTGGGAGGACTAGTATTGGAGTCTATTGTTAGGCGGAGACAACTTGACAGACTTCAAGATTGTCTAGACAATCAAGATTCGTTTTTGTAGACGGAGAATGTCTAGGAAGGCTCAGACTTGACTCGTTTCGTTTATGACTACTAGGAGCAAAGTAAAGTAGGCAAAGTAGGGTAGAATCGTAAAAACAATATTATATTGTTAAGGTCTCTTCTCAGTTGCTTGATGATGTCTAAAGCTTGGGAGGCACTTCGATATTTATATTCCCCGTCTGAGTGTTCGCAGACTACATCTATTTATCATACAACTATGTACTTCTTTAATCGTAATTCACAATGTCAAGTTTTCTTCCAAGGTGCGAACATCTGTGGACCCTGAAAACCATCACACTCTCTTCGGTAATTACGATATTTCTTCTTAGAAAACGTAGTGTCTCTAATAGTAATATCCCGATTAGCAGAGTCTTTAGACTTATGGCTTAGTTCTTAAGTCAAACTGAGTTGGCTCCAATTGTCTTCACCATTGATAAAATGATCAGTTTTATCCTTGGCTATATCTGCAAAGGCGGTCGTCATTACAACCATCGTAGGTCGTCTGACTCCGATTCTTTGTAACTCCCTACCCAACCGATAGATTTTCTCTGGATGACTTCCTATTAACTCGCAGGGAGCTATTCCACCAGATTGGTAATTAATCCCTCAGTCGGCAATCCTTGGTTGCTCTCTGGGTTGTAGGTTTCAGTAACCATTGTAGTATTGAGAATCACCCCATGATTACGACGTGTTCCGAAACCCAGTTGCAACACTCCGTGAAGTTCATTGGCTTCTTTGGTAGTGTGTTTTTTTTGGAGTTCTAGACTCTTCTGGTGTATGTAAATGTATTGGTCCCTGGCAGAGATCCTTTACCATTTGATACCATCTCTTTGTGCAAAATCGTCCTGTTACTTACAGCCTATGTCAAAAATGTCATATCTTTGAAGCCAAGTAAGTCTCTGAATAGTTAACGGAATCACTCCACTCTACTTCTCAGACCTAGCCGAAGATCCCCTCTCATATATCCTGTGAACAGGATCCGGTGGGAAGGATGGCGGCGACGTATATGGTGTTATTCTAATACCTTCAATTCTGTGGTAATATAGTCACAGGACGCAACTGAGATTGATATATATGATGACGCGTGGGCCCCATAAGGGAGCCGGAGGAGGGTGTTGGAGACCAGAGATTCCGATTCCAAGTGGGGTTACCCTACTTAGGGTGGTTCCTAGGTATCGGGTTCTGGTATTCCTAACATCTATGCTGTAATCACGAAGGGTGGCAGGACTGAGTTAATTCTTGTGAGAAAGAGGGAGGAGGAAGAAATGACCAGCAAAAGAGACAGACTTGGCCTCAATTCCCACCAATATGCAACTGAAATCCACCAGCCATACCTCATCTCTTTTATAGAAGGTCTGGATAGACCTTCTGACAACATCTACCTAGCAGCAAACAATGCCTCCTGGCATGGTGGTGAGGAAAACAGAAAATTGCAGTCTGACTGTGGTTATCAAAAATTGCCTTAACCACCCAACTCACCAGATCTCAATCCTATTGACAACACTTGAGCTCTGCTCAAAAGAGTCCTCAGAAATCGATTCTTGAGGTTGGATAGGAGGCCTCACAGTACTGCTGAATTATTTCAGGCAGCAAAGGAGGAATGGGATTTAATTTCCTAAGAGAAGTTGGATGGGTGGACAGATAGGATGCCTGAGAGAATACAGGCTGTACTAGATGCAGATGGTAGTCATACAAAGTGGTAATAATATTTTCTTAAGGCTTATTAGTTCTATTCATATACTTTTCTTAATTGAGTTGTTTGAATTTTTTTTCAATTTTCCATGGAGAGGTGTTGTGGTTGTGTGGTTGCATCACCGGGGTATGAAGACTTTACAGACAAGACTGTACTCAGCACTATTGATTCTCATAGTCCCACAAACACCAATACTCTTTTCTCTAAGGCGACGAAACAGAGAAATGGTCGCAAAGCCATTATCCATATATACAATATAGTCCTATCTGCTAACAGCAAGGCTGTTGTGAAGCTGTAGAACAGCAGAGCTTATTGGTGAGAGGTCTGGTTGTCGAACAAGCTGTGCAAATGACTTCGTATGTAAAGTCAAGAGCTAATCAACAGCATACCTATTCAGATACCCAATTAGCTACTCTCTCTAAAGTAATTTTACTTAGGAACCTATTTGGACAATTTCAATATTCCCAAACATTTAGTCTCATGTACCTACCCACTACTACTGCAGATTGCTAAGACTTTATAGTCAACGGAGATGGGCTTTTTTGGCATCTGTATGGTATGTTGACTCTGGCCAGCAAAAAGTACCATCATCTCATCAATTGAGACATTAGTACCTGGTAGTAGGTAAGCTTGACTCCGAAGCCGCAAATGCATATTAAGTGACTCTTGCTTCTTCCACCACTCAGTTATCTTTGTCTGTTGATTGATAGTTTCCTCAGGCATGGCAATATGCAAATACCGCTTTATTTGCAAGTATCGAGTCTAGCTGAGTACGGGACCTAGAAAGATTTTATGGGTCCAATATTGCTGGCAGTTCAGTAGGCAAGCCACTCCCATCATGAGAGTCATTCCAAGAAACCTCTGTAGCTCTTCCCTACTGGTGCTATGAGACCACTGTCGCTTACTTGGCTGCTTCTTTCCAGCATAAGCATTGGTTGCCTACACCAATTGGTCAATAATCCAATCATCCCAAAACAGAGCAAAATAGGTGAGGGGGGATAATGCTGTTTCATCTGGCACCCAGGAAGTGCTTTGATGCTCATAGTACTCCATGGACCTAAACGTTTCTGATGAAGCTGTAATCAAATTTGATGTAGCCACAAGTGAAAGATCCTCTTCTTTCCTCCTCTTGGTAGATTTTTCAAAATTGGAGTCATGATTCAGAGGCTTTCGAACACCTTTGATTAGTGCCATTATAGCGGATGCAATAGTGGATGTGAAGAGCTGATAGTAGAAATAATTAGTATCATGATCGGACACAGATTTAGAGGCTTGCTCAGTATATGAGAAACATTTGACGTAATGGACCATGTAACTATCTAGCCAAACGGAGTTAAACCTTTCATGCTAATGCATGAGAGAGATTTTGTCAGATCTCATGAAACCAGGAGATAAGACAGATGACATGAAGTAAGCTATGATGGCAGGACAATTGGGCTTCATCATAATGGTAGAAAATATGCATATATAATTATTATATAATAACTAAATGTTTATCAAGGTAGTCCTACACCCCTAACATATAATTATTAATCCTGTCAACTATCAGGCATATCAGATCATCAGGCCACGCTCTTGGCATCTTGTGCATTCGGTATGTTACAAGTACATGTTAGAAATATTCATCCTCTCTTTGCAACCCTGATCCAATAATTGGCAACCCACCAACAAATGACCGACCGCAAAACAACTCCCACACCCGCCGTCACCGGCACGCATGCCCTGTTCACCCTCTGGGCCCGCAAACACGGTATTGAATTCCCAAAACTAATCCCCGCATACCTACCCCCCGCCGGTCTTGGTATCATCTCGACCGACGAAATCGCGGGCCCCGATCCAATCCGCCATGGAAGGACCAACGACACGAGTCTCGGGGAAGTAATCGCTTTCACCCCGAACGCTCTCCTCCTCACCAGGGAGAACATTGAGCGGTTCAGTCCCGGCTGTGGGCTCAGGTCTTTTTTGAGGCAGAAGGTTGATGATGGCGGTTTGAGCTCGCATGCTGTGTTCGCCACTGCGATTGCGCGGGAGATCCGTAGGATTGCCGAGGGTCATGAGAACATGTGGAGGGAGTGGATCGATGTATGGCCGAAGGCGAAGGAGTTTAGAGGGAGTATGCCGTTGATGTGGTCGGCGGAAGAGGGCGATTTGTTGCCACCGAGCACTAAACGTATGCTTTCTCCTCCAAGGTTGATGAAGAGTGGAGGGGCTGCTAATGAATTGGACGTAGGATTGCTGGACGAGCAGCGAGGAAAGTTCAAGAGAGACTTCAAAGCGGTAGTGCAGAAGGGATTCGAATTTACCAAGCAGGAGTTTATGTGGGCTTGGATTATCGGTTTGTGCCTTACTTTTATTGTTCATGGAAAATCACTCGGTATGCTGATTCTCGACTCTTAGTCAATACTCGTACACTGTTTTACAAACCGGCCCACTCCGCTTACAACGACCTCCCCCGGGAGCATTGTATGGCATTGTGTCCTTTTATTGACTACTTCAATCACTCAGACGATGGCGTAAGCCCCCGCTCCTCCTTTGGGGAGGCAGATCATTAGCTAACCTACCACAGTGCAAGGTCCAACTAACACCAACCGGCTTCACCGTGACCCCTACCAAACCCAGCCACCCAGCGAATACCCAGCTCTTCGTAACCTACGGTTCTCACAGCAACGACTTCCTCCTCGTGGAATACGGCTTCAACCTGCCCCTAGAGAAAAATAAATGGGACGAGGTCTCCATTACACCCACCCTCCTCCCCCTCCTATCGGAAGAACACAAGCGTGTGCTATCACGGGAAGGCTTCTTGGGAAACTATGCCTTCGACAAGGAGGCCTTCTGTTTCAGAACCCAGGCCGCGGTGAGGCTGATGCTCATAGAGCACCCGGAAATGGACTCGAATTGGCGGAAAGTGGAGGTGTGGAAGAATTTTCTTGCGGGGAATGACGACGGCGAGAGGGAGAGGTATGCGGTTGAGGAGAAGCTACTGGGCTTGCTGGACTCTTTGGAAGCGGATGGGGAGCGTGCCCTGCTGGAGGCTGATAAACTGCAAAGGCAGAGTATAAGGGATGTGATTAAGATGCGCTGGGAGCAAATACTCGGGATGACCAATGACGTTAGGGCGAACATGGTGGGCGAGACCGGGAAGTGGAGAGGGAGGAGTCATGTTATGTGAGGGACGAGTGAGGGGTTTGGATAACGTGTGATGTCCTTGTTAGGGGAGGACATTGGGTTGGGAGATTCTATATCCAGTGCCATTATTGTTACATTCTGCTTTATTATCGGGTTGCGATAATATCCATAAAACAAATAAAACAAGTAAATAGATAAATAAATAAATACTATAATGTTACCACAATGATATGAAATCTTGGTTTATGTTATAATACCCTCTATCCTATCCGCCCAACCCACCAAACAGCGACCATAGGAAAGGAAGAAAGCCAACGCCCAACAATTGGTCAATACATACACATATATACGCCGCAGACCTATAGACATATTTACAGCAGATAAAGTTTATGCCCGAACCAAACAAAAGGAACCCCCCCCAACTATACAATGGTATAACATGCATACACTCATAGTCAATCCTCCAATCCAACAAACGGAACCTGCGCCGCCACCCTCTCCTGTACAATCTTCCCCTTCCCTTTAACCATATTAACAAGCATATAATTAACGGTACACGCCAACTCCAGATCGCGCGCTCGGTCAAGCACGTACCCGTTAATGTAGTCGATCTCAGTCTGCTTACCATTTCGCACATCCTGGAACATACTAGAGTAATTCCCGGCGGTGAGTCTGGCGACGCGAATGACAAGGTCGTACAGGCGCTCGGGCGAGAGGCGGACGTCGCGGCCGGGGAGGGCGGCGAGTTCGGGGAGTGCACAGAGGACCTGTGAGACTTCCCAGAGGATCAGACGCATGTTCTGGACTATGTAGAAGTTCTCCAGGAGTTCGCCGTTCTTGCAGTTGAAGAGGACGGTGAGTGGGTTTATCACGGCGTTTATGGCGAGTTTCTCGAATTGAGCCGAGAGGAGTTCGGCGATGGAGAGATGGACGGCTTCGAGAGGTTTTGCGGAGAGGAGGGTGGAGAGTAGGTATTCAGAGGATGGCGGTAGGGCGGTTAGTGGTGGGGGCTTGTCCGGGTGTTCGGAGGGGGGTGGAGGAGAGGAGGTGAACCAGGATCTCGCGACTCCCCCCTTTAGGTCCGGGGCTTCTTGGTGGTCGCGCTGGACGTAGCCTAGGGATATTGTGCCCATGCCTTTCTGCATTAGGGCGAATGGACCTTCTGGGTATAACCCATGCGTGGTTATCCCAAGTACGAAATTCGGTCGTGAGGCAGGGTCCGGGAAGATCGCTGCCTTAATCTCCTCCAGCACTCCCATCCCATTTTGCAGTATTAGTATTGTCGAGTCCTTAGTTAGTCTCTCACTAATCGGTCGTAGAGCAGCAATTGTCTGGTGTGCCTTCGTGGTGATAATCAAGTTTGCGATCCTTCTCTGCGGTGGTATCGGAAGTGTCGCTCTGGTATTAGGGTCTACGAGTGCCTCGAAGGGTGTGTTCGCCGCGACGACAGCGCCTGGTGGCGGCGTGAGCTCGGCCTCGTAACCATATGATATGCTAACTCCTTTCAGCGGTCTGTGTAATTCGATCCTGCTGCCGCTATTCCGAAAGTCCTCGAGCTTGGAAAACTTGTGGAAGAGAAGCGTTACTGGCGGAGGATTCGGTAGCGTGCGCAGCGAGTGGGCGACGAGGCTCCCCACATTCCCACTGCCGAGGATGTGGATCCTTCGAGGGATTACCGGTGGGGCAGTGGTAGTGGTGGTGGCAGTGGTAGTATCGTGTGGAGAGGGCGGGGAGGTGTTTCTCGAGTCTTGTGGGCTGGCCCACCACTCTGCTTTCGTAGACATTCGCCTGGCCCGGATGGAGGTGCAAACTAGAAAATGCAGTCTGATTTTCGGAATTGCGGCGAGTATCATGACCGGGCCGGGCGTTTGTGGGAGCAAGAAGCGGGACACTTGAAGGTAGAATTGGCCATAGAGAAAACGATTAATAGATTCTCCATGTATCATCAATCCTGTTGGCTATGAATGGTGGGATTGGGTTGGCGAATAGTGCCCTACCGTCACCTTTACTTCGTGTCCAGGAATGGAGTGAGGTGAGCAGATGGTGGAAACAAAAGGGAGAAAGAAGAAAAATCAAATCATAATTAAGAGTTACGCGTGACATTCTTGGTAACCTACTATGTGAGGTCGTGGATTAGATTGGGCGATTTTGAGTTTGTTGGAGCCTCAGGCTTGGCGTTAGGTCGCTGGGTCCTGTTTCGTTTACACCTCTCTAACCAATCAACCCTCAATTCTGCTGGCAAGCTATCATATCATACTTCTCTCGACCACGAAAGCGAAGGCAGGGAAAAAACAGCCCCCACTTCTTCACTAGCCATGGACTCTTCAACAGCGGTGGAGCTTCTGGATCTTCTAGACGAGCAAATCGATGACCTCAAGCCTGCTATCGAACCCCTCCTCACGGACACTATTTCCGGAGCTGCCATACAACTCCCAGTCGTTGATAAAGCCAAACTCTTCGTTCTCACATCTTATGTTCTAGAATCTCTTTTGTTCTGTAATTCTCCCAAAGCACCCTATTTAAGCAGTCGTACTATGCTAACCTTCTCAAGCCTACCTGAAACTAAACAACACCGACCTCAAGTCCCATGCAATCATGTCCGAGCTTGCGCGCATTCGCAACTACATGACAAAGATTAAGGAAGCCCAGCCAAATATGCATAGGCGCGAAATGACCATCAACAAGGAAGCCGTGGAGAGAATCGTCAACGCTGGATTAGCAGGGAACGACAAGTGGGACGCTGAGAACGCTGACACGAAGGCTAAGGAGCGTGCAGCGGCATTGGCAAAATTTAATGCACTAAGCGAGAAGATCGAAAGGGATACAGCAACATTGTCCAAAAGGCAAAGGCAAAGGCAAAGAAGAGCAAAGCGGAATCAAGAGGCTGCTGCGGCTCAGAGGGAGCTAGATTACGATGAGTCCGGAGAAGTTGTTGCAATCGACGGCGGCGATGAGGTGTTGGAGGACGCCGGGAAGGGGGAGGGGAAGGCAACGGCGGAGAAGGTAGAAGCTAGGGTTAAAGGGATAGAAGCTAAAGCCGAGGACGGAGAAGTCGTGGAGGAGAAACAGGCCGGACCTTCCAAGAGGACTAAACAGTCAAAAAATCGTTCAAAAAAGCGTCGGAAGCTGGCTACAGGGAAAGAATAATCTCTCCCATCGACAATCTCACGATCGGGTAATACAGTGCGGTGGCCATCTTTGCGATATTCCACCTCAGAGATTTTCATTCAACCTTTGCTATTTTTCTTTGCCTTAAAAATATCATAGCTTTCCACTTGGTCTCTCTGACTGTTCGCGATGCTTCAGGTTTTGTATAATATCATAGATAACTTTGGGGCTTTAGGGTGTCTCTTTTTATCATATGATATCATACCATGAAATTTCTATTCTTACCACACCCTTCGTATCCATAACACATCTCCCACAATCCTAATTCCCACCAAATTTGCTTTCCCCCGTATCATATAGGTTTAGGCTTGGAGTCTCCAGCTCCATATCTCAATCACATGACCCCAGAAACCCAATTTCATCTATTTAGTCTTGGCACGCAACACTTTCCGACGCTTCTCCCACCTTCTCTCGCAAACTCCGCCATCTTGCCATCTCGCCATCTTGCCCATCGCTCCCTATTCAGCCTTCACCCAAACGTTCGAACTCACAAACAACCCACCAATACTCGCTTTAATCACCCAACCACAGCAGAGCCAGGGTCGAAGGAAGAATACAAGATGCCTCGCAACCGCCGTCCATCTCGTCCTGCCCCGGCCCCTGCTCGCCGTGCTGCCCCTCCAGTCCAGCAGCCAACTCGCTCGGCTTCTACCGCCTCTGTCCCCGTTCGCACCGCCGCTCCTCCTGTGCCGGCGACCGCTCAAGCCCATCCTCCAGCAACCACTGCGCAGGGCCAATCTCCAGGCTTGTTCGGTCAGGTAATTATCACTCCATCACTCTATCCATCCAACCGATATGTTGTTGATATGTTGTACCAAGGGGTACATTTGCTAACAATTGTTGATTGGGTAGATGGCTTCCACTGCAGCAGGAGTTGCGGTCGGGAGCACCGTTGGGCACATGGTTGGAGCCGGGATCTCTGGAATGGTGAGTTTCCCCTCGTCTTTACCGTTACCGTAACCGGGCGGACCTGCATACTTGATTGACGGAGCCCTTGGCTAACAGTTGGTTTCCCCGGGACGTTGTTAGTTCGGCGGATCGAGTGCCCCTGAACAACCCGCTACTGCTGAGCCCGTCAAGTCCGAGTCTGCTTCCTCCGGTACCTGGGCTTCCGCTCCCTCTTGTGAAGCTGATGCGATGAACTTCACAAAGTGTCTTGATGAGAACCAGGGCAACATGCAGAGTTGCTCGTGGTATCTTGATCAATTGGTACTTCCTCCCCCTTTCCGCATGCACCCTTCATCCGGCTTTGGGACTAACCCGGATTTATATCCAACAAAATTTTCTCGAGTGGGGTGGTACTGTAACTGACTATATGTGCAAAACTACAGAAAGCATGCCAAAACATGGCCAAGAACTATTGAGTTCAATTGCACTTTCTTTCTTTCGACCAAATATTTTTCCTTTCTCTTGTAAAGAAAGCTTTCCCGGATAGCTTTTTATTAGAGTTGGAATGAACGTCATACCACTCATCCAATCTGTATTGGTAAATCTTTGCAGTTAGAAATTGTAACAAAAGTATCTTCACTCACGAATCGAGATGCCCATCGGTCAGGAGTTTATAATTTTTTTCATTAGTTGGATGCCTCTCCAATCATTCAACTCCCCCCCCTCCCTTCGCCTCTACCGTAATCTACCTATCTACCGTACCCAACATCCATCGCGCTAGCCTCCCAACAAACAAACCTCCACCGATTCCTTTTCCTATCCCTTTCTCGAGCTTCTGCTCGTTTGGGATGCTGGGACGGAGTTAAATCTTCCCCGCGCACGAGATTTGCGCAATCTCCGCCCCTTATTTTCTGGCTGGAGAATTGCATCGAGATCATGCCCCTCATCATAGGTTATGAATTGTTTCTAGGATCGCACTCAGGCCCCCCTCCCCGCTCAACCCCCCCCCCACCCCCGCGCGCGCTCCTCCCATCTCTCGGCTCGCTCAGTTGAGATTTAGCCAGGCCGGACATGATGGACGATGGAAGTGATGATGTTGATGACCAGAGAAGAGGAAGAGAAGAGAAGAGGGGCCCCAGTGGGGGGAACAAAGGGGTGGAGGGGGGGTGAAAGGAGCGACGCATTGCCACGTCAGCGATGTGAGTGCAGCATGAGAAAGGGAGCGAACGAACGAACATTTTTTTCGCGGTACGACCGAGAGGCAGCCAGAGCTGCCCTCTCAGCGAATGAGAGGCCAGAGTCTGAAAAACAGTCTCGCCCTTCCCACGTTAGCAACTGTGCTCTCAAGCCCATCAATCGGAGAGGAAGGACTTGAGGTGCAAGTTCTCTACTCAAGCAGAGAGACTGAGCCAGCATTAGGCCCGAAGACGCAGTGCGGTGCAATCCTCACGGACGTCGGTCACTCACTAAATTTATTGTTTGGACCGCACACTACAGTACTGTGCACAATAGTACAAGTAAACTCGATGACTACCGGTATTAGGCACGAGGAATGCACACACTTACTCGAGTACTCGTACATGTCCGCAGCCCCCACACAAGACGTCCGCGATAAAAAAATTGCGGGCAATTTCTCCGTCGTCGTCATAGCGCAACACAGGCCTCTTCCGAGTCTTTCTCTCATGCTTCTCACTCTTTCCTCAATTGCCTTCTTTTCCCCTCCTTGGGTTTAACTTATTAGTCGCTCCGAGGCCCGGCGAACTTGTGACCCGCCATGCTGCGATCGCCCTTCACCTGTTTCTGCAAGATATAGCAACAACTTCTGCACTACATGGCCCCCTCCGCGAGCAGACATTGTGGGCGTCCTTGCATGCTTCTCACCTTCTGCTACCTCTTGGTCCAATGATTTAACACATGTCACCTGCTGTGCTTGGCCCCGTGCGGACTGTTCCTGGAGCATGACTGACTCTCTCCTCGTGAGTTGACTGTCCGAACTAAATTTACGAGTAACGGACAGGAGAACATACTTAGTGGAAGCAATGGCAAGGTCTTGAGAGCGTGTACCGGATTGAACCGGGCTATTTCATTGGAACGAGGCATTTCAGCTTATTATGCAGTCAAGGAATGGGATAATACTAATATATATTCATTGCTGGCACTGAAGGGGGTTGGGAACTGTTGTTGGCTATGCGAACGGAGTGACTTCATGCCCTCTCCGGCAGTACAGGTACTGTAGTTCCCCTAGAGACGAGTGATGGTTAGAGAACCAAGCATGCTGCCACGCCCACTATCGGGTGCCTCCATTGCTAGAGGCGGGTAGTAATTGTCTGTCATTCGCCCTCACCCCTAGTGTCCATAACACCACACCCAGGCATATTTTGGCCAACCTAACGTGAGATACCGCGATGCATGTCCCCAATATGAACAAAGGTGAGGATCATACATGCTTGGCTCTCACAAGGCGAGAGCATTGAGGTGTCATGGCTGCTGCAAGCATCGATTCAAGAAATAAATCAGATTAAAAAAAAAATCCAGACTAAAAAAAAAGCCGATGCTGCACGCTTTCCGTTGTTTCAATCATGGACCGAAAGCTTGGAATTATTAACGGAAGGGTGGGGACAGGACAGACAGGGTGAGGAATAGGGCTCTGATCTCACTCCAGTGCTGCCAGCGAGGACTACTTATGCGCTGGCATGAATCCTGTGTTCCTGCTTGAGTTCAATCCCATCGCCTTCTCTTTCGCTGTTGCAGACAAGTACCCTCTGCTCCATTCCACTTGTTTGGCTTCGTACAATGTCCGAGAAAATCGATGTCGAATCGTCTGTGAGTCGTTCCTTGGGCCTCTGCCATCCAGTATTCTTTTTTTTATGATCATGTGACCATACGGGGGGCTTATCTGATGGTGGTCTGATTCCCTGAATAGTCCCTGCTGCTGGATACGAGTAGAGATGTTGAAACCGATATTTGGGCACTTGGCATAACAGAGTAAGCTGCTTTCATTTCTCCACCGGCCTTTGTCGAACGGACTTCCAGAATATCCACAGAACATAGGCTGACCTGCCGCTGGAAGGAAGTCAATCTCAGCCGAGGTTGTTGGGAATCCATACAATCCTGGAGATCTCGATAGGTATGCGTCGAATCGAACAGATATATCCTCGAGCACATCCGTATTCCACCTCTCGCTAATGCTACGCGGGTGAAGATAGGGTTGGTCCTGGCAAGGATGCACAGCCGAACGATATCCCGAAGGAGCAATTTGATTTCATCCATATACGATACAAGAGCACCGGGGTGACGGATAGCCCGCGAATGTTCCGTTTGGCATATGAGTATGTGTCAATTTTCCGAAATATTGTCCCTCAAATTTCCATGAGTTCTCACTCACAGCTTGCCCTTGGTGCTTCCAGACAAACAAAACCCGGAGGCTGGATCGAAGTCGTTGAGAATCCTCCCTCGTCTTATACGACCTGTTCACCCCTGGATGATGGCACACAATGGAAAGGAGGGGCGGTCCCAACCAGCTGGGCCGTCAAAGATTTTACAACATCTAAGATGGCGTTCTGGATCAAACAGCAACTGATAGAGGCTGGGTTTGTTGAAGTGGAGGAGAAAGTATGGAGGGCACCAACTGGCCCTTGGCAGAAGATTGTTGGAATCGGGAGGTTAATCTACTCTCTTCTTAGCTTGAGTTGGAGCAATAGTAGGGTCAGTGAGATGGTAAATCCAGGGGAGACATACTCAGTCTCTCGTGGGCCAACGTAAGTTTGGTGCTCTCCTTCATGTTTCCTGCGTACTAAATGATATCCGTGTTGACAATCCCCTTTCCAGTGTATTCGTTATCGCGAGGAAACCCTGAATTAGCGATCGGAAGTGTTGGTTGTTTTTTGATGGTTAGAGGGAAGGGAAAAAAGTATTGAATTCGGGAATGTTCAAGAGGGATCCAGTTACCTATTGTTTTCTCCTTCTCTCTTTTCTTTTTATTTACTATCGCACGGTATTAGCTTTTTGCAGGATTCGGAAGCTCAACTTCCTCCCTATTATTTAATGAAATGTTACGAAATAACGTTTAGCGAATGTTTACGATCTCTATTCAGCATTTCTTGGGGTCCTCTCTGTTCATCCTCTTATTGCCAAAATTAAAATAAATATATATCTAAATATATTTTCAAAACCCGTCCTTCCCTGCTCCCTTCTATTTATTTCCTTTCTCACATCTGTCTACGGTAACGGTACAGTACCACCTGCAATGTGCCGTCTAGAAAGTCCAGTCAGGAGACCGCCGGGAGCCCGGGCCCGGGGGATAGCCTCAAAGGAAAGAAAGAGCAAAAAGGAAAAGAAAAAGAAAGGATCCCAGAAACATTTTCTTCAAACCGGCGAAAGCCGGATGTGGTGGGCTAGGTTTCTCTTCTTGCGCTGCGGGGCAATATGGTAGTCTATTGAAGACCTTTCCCCCAACTTTTCCTACACTACACACCACATCGAGAATTTGGAAAACGCGGCTCCACCTTTGTCTCAGGTCTTTTCCATCTACGATATCGGTACTTTATCTTAGGATGCGGTCGAACGAAGACTGGAAAATCGCCGTCAAGGCAAAGATAGATGAAGTCTTGGCCAATGCAACAGCCGCAGAATACCCTCCGCCAGCGTCTCTACCGGCCACTATTGATCACACACTATTGAAGCCCGATGCAACCCCAGCCCAAATCAATACATTGTGCGATGAAGCCATCAAATATGGGTTCAAAGTATAAAGCACCATCCTTTCTTTTTTCGCCCCTGTTGGAAAAGTGGGAGGGGGTTGAATGTTTTGGACGTCGCTGTCTTCTATCGTATATATATACAAGGTATAGCTGACGATAATATTATAGTCGTGTTGTGTTAATGGATCCTATATCCCTCAGGTTGCCGAAAGGCTACAAGGGACTCGGGCAATTCCGTGCGTAGTAGTGGGCTTCCCGCTGGGTGCGATGAAGCCAAGCGCCAAAGCATTGTGAGTTCTTTCTCCGAAGCCGTATCAAGCAAATAGATGAGTGAACGGCACCTCAAAATAAAAGAGGGCACGAACGGTAATAAGTTCCCCTCTGAGATCTCCAGTGAAGCGCAGGAAGCCGTACGAGATGGTGCGAAGGAAGTGGACATGGTTCTACATATTGGTCACTTGAAATCCCAAGACTACGTCTGTCTGCACGCAGATGTAGAAGCCGTCGTTAGAGCGTGTTCACCGATCCCCGTTAAGGTTATCCTCGAGACAGTATTTCTCACCGATGAAGAGAAGATCGCCGCTTCGTTTGTCGCCGCTGAGGCCGGCGCCGCGTTTGTCAAGACATGCACTGGATTCGCCGGGGGTGCGGCCTCGCCAGGAGATGTTGCTCTCATGAAGAGGACTGTTTCATACAAAGATGGGGCTGTACGAGTTAAGGCGTCTGCTGGAGTCCGGACCTACGAGAAGTGCCTTGAAGTTATCAAGGCTGGTGCTGATAGGGTTGGAACGTAAGTTTGATATCTGCGAGAAAACGCTCAACGAATGATCGTGTTGATATGTTGATATCTTATCCCTTGGATTTAGGTCCTCCGGAGTAGCTATAATGAAGAAATCCGATCTGGTGCCAGGATCTCACTAGGGGTTTCCCGATTCCTTATAGGGATCAATTGATCCTTACTTCTGGCACCCTGTGTAAACCAAATGGTAATATAAGATATGATGGATCGCAACTGTGGCGGAGTGAAGGTACTGTATCAGGGGGAAGGTACCACCTGATGGGCTGAGAGTGATTCCTGATATATGAGTAGGGGAACCGGGAGCAAATAAATAGCGTGTTGAGATTTAAGAGGCAAACTTGAGTGGTATTCCACGGATTAGAACGGATTGTGAATTTGCACCTGTTCACTAGAGCGAAACCCCATGCCAATCCATGCCAACTACTTGTGATAACTTTTTTTTCCTCTTCATAACTCGCCTTCTAGTCAATTCAGCAACATTCATCGTGTCCTTCCCTCTAGAAATGTGTCTACCCGCTCCCCTCTATCTCATGTTATCAGAGATAGACTACCACCATGTCCCCCTCATATGCCCCTCGTAGCAATGGTCCGGAAGAATGTGTGTGCCCCCCTTCCTCCTCAACCCATCGGGTGTTCCCCTCGGCATAGAAAGGAAGGTACTTTTCGCCTATAACTTCCGTTGGTCATTTCTTTAGATGGGTTCAGTATTGTTTTTCCTTTTCCCCCTCACCCCCCCCCCCTTTTTTTTTTCACGGTCTCTCTTTTTTCCTTTCCCCCACTTTACACCCTTTTTTCTTCCCTCAGGGACACCATGGCATTCTGCCGATGCCTGCTTGATCGATCATACGGTATGTGTGGGAGGTGATGAAATACCGGTACCGAACACGGATTATCGTTGTCCCTTCCGGATAAAGGTTTCTGCGACCGGCATGCTTAAATATGGGGAGCACGGAATTATGATCCATGATATAGTTCTATTTTCAGGTTGCGGACCCTCTACTCCCACTCTCTTCTTTCTCAGTTGCCCGAGTCATTGCCGATGACCCTGATAACTGTAATGCATGAGTATATGTGGTTGCTAAAAGGCATGCTCTCTCCTTTTTTTTTTTTTTTTTTTTTTTTACTAGGTAATACCTTGAAAGATGTACTGTACGAGAGTACTGTACTCGTATGGTACGTGGCAGATACACTGCGGTAATCCATCCCAATCAATGCCGGGGGTTTTAACGGAAGAGGACACAATTTCCTTTTGTATTTCTTATAATAATTATTAATTGAAGATTTTCCCCTCCCACCGGCCGAGAGATTCCCATATATGAAGTCTTGTACGAAACTCCACTTTAACTCCCATACCTCGCAAATACCGGTATGTCGGTGGTTTCCAAGCAAAAGGTCTACAAGTACTTGCCATAGAACAGCCCAAAAGAGCCAAAACAATAATAATCCATATCCCATGTCTTTGATTTGTAGTTCCGGTAGTTTTTTTCCTTTTTTTCCTTTTTTTTTTTTGACCGCTTGGCTTGCATGAGACGGGAGGCCTTCCTATTTATCGGGCTTGGCCCATACCGGTACTCCAATACCGGACCCAATTAGGTCTAGTTGAGCGGGAAGTCACGCAAGGCTGGATAAACCAAAATCCTTCCCCCCGGTAGCTGGCCTGTGGTTGATGGGGATGCTCGGTGCAGCAGGCAGCCAAGATGCTGGGGATGGCACTGGGGGGCTAAGTATATTACAGTGGAAGTATGGTACAGTACAATTTCAGTAACCACTCGGTAGATGTTTTGGACTTGACTTAGCAGAGGCTTGAAAAGGGTTGGAAGACTCGATACCTCACCACTGTGAGTAAACTTATCAATTATACAATATATAAATTAAAAAATGAGAAAATGGAAAAGTGTAGTAAAGGAAGGTGAACGGAAAGACTACGAACACTCATTATCGTATGGGTACAGGAACTCGTATGATGCTGCGCTCTGGTTAATGCGGGCTACGAACAGAGAGCCGTGGGGGGGGTGAGTGAGGGAAGTCAAAGCCAATGCTCTGTATGTACCTCCTGCCCGGCGACTGGGCTTGCGGCGGGTAGAACAGTCCAACGAGTTGCGGAAAACGCTTGATCGCTAATACAAGACCACCAATATGAACCCATCTGGCTTGTGAAGGAGGGGTGAAAAGGATGATCTCGACAAGGGGATGATGGGAAGCACTATGTGAGTGAGCTGGACTTTATCCACAACTAATAAATAAAAACACACGACTGTGCAAAGGTTGTGTGTCTGGATAGCTAACAATGGAGCTACTAATCATAATTGGAATATTGTACCTTTGTGGAGTCAGCGACATGATTATTATTATTGCACTGTGGCAGTTTTAACGTCTTACTGTATGGTAGGGTCTCGCCAGGGTTTTTTTGATGCGGAGGGAGGATTAAACCGACGATCTCTTATTTTTCTTCTTCTTCTTCTTTAGCTCCCCCTTTCATTTTTTTCTTTCCTCCTACTTTTCTTCCTAAAACCCCAATCCATAGGCAGCATCATCTATCGGGGAGCCTACCCGAGAAGTAGCAGCGGCCGCCAAATCCGATAACATCTCGTACCCGGTACGAAGGGCGACAAGTAAGTCTTCAATTTAAATTATCCTAACTATACCAAATCTGGTCACAATCTGTCCAGCTGCCTCTAATTGGCTCCAGGGCATTCTTAACCATTCAGAGAACCGTATTTTCTCCAGCCACTGCGCCAAGAGCTCGACAGACCTCTTTCCCTCATCAAAGATTGGCGTGCCTGGCCTATTTTTCAGTTGCATAATTCGAGTTGCACACAAATAATTTCGATCAGCCAGACCAGACAGACTTTCGCACACCCTAAACACATAAAGTTACCGATGGATCAGAAAAGTGGGATCTTTTTTGTCAACTTCTATCATCGGGTCCTGAGGGACTTCCATCGATCTCCGATCCTCCAATCATGAACTCTCACTTTTCCTATCAAAAACCAAATTCCTTAAGAATTAAATATCATTTTGTGAATAGTTTCTCGCTTAAGAGTACATGCATGTGATATCACATTATCTTGGGTCGGGAGAGTTCTCTCTTGCCTATGATTCTGATCCATTCCCATCCCTTCAAGCCACATATAATAAAAATTCTGGGCGAAGGAGGCACGGGTCTGATTGAAAAGAGAGAATAAAATAAGTGGGATATGATGGGACGAAAACAAACAGAAAACAAAAATCCGTATTTCAGAGTAAAAGGGTAGCTGCTTACATACATCTCGTGACTGATCCCCTGCCCTGTGAATTCCCGAGGGACGTGGAAGATAGCAAGTTGGATGGGGGGGGGGGGGCTGTGGGAGTACCGGTATTTCGTTGAGCGAGTGAGAACGAATGTGGGTTGGTGGAGAGGGCACATTTTGCTTTGATGAGATCCTTGTACAGTACCGGTAGTCCTCTTCTCACTCCAAAATATCCACTTCATTGATGGTCCTACTGCACTTGCTGTGGGTACCCAGGATGTAAATCTGCCGCTGAAATCCCCTCCGTGTTCTTGGTTTTCCCTTTTCCTTTCCCCTTCCTTTCCCCTTCCACCTTCCTTCCCTCTAAGAACTCTCTTTTTTTAAAAGAAAATACTGCTCCCTCTTCCCTTCCGCGATTTATTTTATTAGGGGGAAAAAGGAGGAAATCACCGCAAATTCACCTACCCGCTCTCAAGCAAACGCTGGGTTTTTCCTAGGGTGCTGGATAAGACAGAGGAAGAAGGCCGGGGGGATAATGACAAACAAGCCCGAGGGTCGTAACAGGGTGCATCTTGGCAGTGCCCCGACACATGATATTTGAGGCTCAACATTTCACCCCCACAAACCACAAACCCTTTAATCCATCACCTCCCCCGCTATAGCTCGCCGGAAGGAGAGCCCTCTCTCCTAGCTCCTGATAGCCCTCTTCACTCTTTTCCATAAGTAAAACTACGGGCTATATACACCAAGCACACAACTACCTCTCTTCCAGCTGCGCTACATCTCCTTCATCTCATCGACTCGCAGAGCTCATCTCACCGAACCTACCCCCCCCCCCATTTTCGTCCCATCACCGCACTGCTACCAAAATCAGTTCATTATGGAAGGCTCTTCCGACATAAATGGAGTCAATGACTTTGACGAACTAGATACATGGAGACAACAAGTCGAGCTCCGAGATATTAAAGCCCAACAACAATTGACGAAACAACATTATGGCTCACCAACAGGCTCGCCAACACACACACCCCCTGCAGCCGAAGATGTAAAAGCAAGTTTGGCTGTCCTGGAAATGGCTCCAACTTCCGATTTCGCAGAGATGGAAAAACTATCCAGAGACTACCAGCCGGATCTTCAGGTTTGCCTTCTTGTTTTAGTTTGGGTGGGCTTGGATTGATTATTTTAGGGTCCACTTGTTGGAGCAGTAAAGTCTAGCAAGGCTTTGGAGGTGGAGTATGCTGGCGCTGATCCAGCCTTTGTGAGAAAGACAGTGGTATGTTTGCTCTTACCCTCTCATTAATTTTGCTGACCCAATAGGCACTTTCCCCTAAATACCCATTTTATCGCACCATACTTGGGGATGGTAACTGTGGATGGAGAGGTATGCGCCTGCATTTCCCGGAGCTGCTCCAACTGCTCGCATCACCTGCTAACATCTTCGCAGCTGTTGCCTTTGGATTCTTCGAGCTTCTTTTAAAAACCGGGGATACAAACCACGTTGGGATGCAGTATGCTCGTATTGCGTCTTTAAACGGTCTCATGGAACTTGCCGGTCTCCAGCCTTACATCTACGAGGATTTTGCAGATGTCACATTTGAGCTGCTTTCTGCTATTAACTCTTCACCAACGATTGATACCCCGTGGGACGTTTCCATGATTGCAGAACGCTTCAATAACCCTGAGGTTTCGAATGCCATTATTACTCATTTTAAGGTCGGAATTTCGATCTCACAATACTGGTTGGGCATGGACTAACAGATGTGTTCAGTTCCTTACAAGCTCTTGGATGAAGACCCGCCCGGAGTATTATCAGCCGTTTTTGGACCGGCCGGTTAAGGACTTTTGTGAAGCTCAGATCGAACCCTACGGTATTGAGATCGAGCATGTTGGGCTTATGGCTCTGATTGATTGTATGGTCCTTCCTGCTGCGTTTGCGGTTGAAGTGTTTTACCTTGACCGTAGCGCTGGCGATGAGGTTAATGTGCATCGCTTTGCCGACCTGGGGGCTGATGGCGGTATTCCAACACCTCCTGATGCACCAGTTCTGAGGCTTCTTTATAGACCGTAAGTGCATTATTACCATGTAGGGATGTTAAGTTCATCTAACATGAGTAGTGGCCATTACGACATCATCTACAAGAAGGGAGATATCCCAGAAGCATCACCCCCGTCGATTCAGGTCTCGTTTCTCTCAAGTTTGCCCGAGCAGACATTTGCTCCTACACCCTTAGGAAGTATATTCCATCAAATACCTTCCTCCAACATGGACCCCTTCTCTACGGAGCCTGGCCCATCCAACTTCCGTCCCTCCATGTTCAACTTACCAGCTTTTCAGCCTTCTCCCCTCCAGTCTCTGCCATTCCAAACAACCACGTTCCGTAATTCGCCCTTTAACCCATCTCACTTCCAGAGTGAGCATTTCCAACCGGAAATTTATCAGCCCCCTACACCTACCTCACTTGGTGGATCTAAACGCAGTTCTTCTGCTGAGAAGTCTTCTGGAGGGAGTTTGAATGAATGGGATAACGGACAGTATCCGAAAGATGAGCACCCACCTTATTCTTGATTGTATCCATAGTGATGGTTGCATTGGGGGATCTCTGCAACAGTAAATAGATGACGGATGGTTTTCTCTTTCTTCATTCTTATTTCCGTTAAATTTACCTCTATCCTCCTTTTTCTGTGTTTTCTTCCAGATGCTTTGTTCCTTGTCTGCCATTACCCTTGTTCCTTTTTGCTTCTATTCTGATTCAACCAGCGGGCAGGCGTAATCGTTGTTTTTTCTTTTGCGATTTCTAGTGTAACGAGGACCGGTTCTAGGTATTATTTGTCTGCGATAGTTAAATGAGCATTTTCCCCCCATCTGATTTGCCAAGAATGACGTAGGATCTGCGGCAAGGATAGCTCATCCCTCTGCGAGGACTACTCGTACGAGTACAATGCGCAGCTGGGCTGTTCGAGTGCTTCGGACGTGCGAGTGATGGACCTGTTTCGTCATTGGGCTAACTTATATATACCTACTGTGCCTACTGAACCAACAGCCTATCTAACCGCTGCTATCACCATTAACAATGTCTGCAGCAAGACGTGAGTGCTCCCTACTCAACTTGTCTGATTTTGATTTTTTCCCCCGTATGCATAATTGTTACTCAGCGATTGTCGAGTGCTAAGGCTGGCTCCGGTCGTTGGTTGTGTCGGTATTACAGGCATAGGATTCACCATCCCTTCGCTGTTCCTCCTTTCGGGAACTATAGTCCTACTATTCCTACTACTACTAGCAGGAACGTATGACAGAAAACCGCTGAATCAGATATTCTTTCTACAAGCGGACACCCGCGACATACCCAATGCACCAGACAGCCTCTGTCATTGGACGCTCTACAATGTACCTTCCCTCCCCTTGCCTCCTGGCCCCTCCCATCCATTAGACACCTTCCAAATAAAGAAAGAAAAAAATGAATGAATACATGAAGGTGTCTAAGCTAAGCTAATAAATAGTACTGCGACTCCCGCGACGGGAGAAACTATGATTGCCGCCCCAATAGCGCTGCATACCCATTCTTACCCCAGCGGAACTTCGGCACGGAGACGAACATCCCGAGAGACTTTATTCGTAGCCCCGGGCGGTACTTCTACCTGAGTAGGTTTCTATACGCCTTCTATGTTATTGACTTATTCTTCGCGCTATTAGCGCTCTTTGCAGCGCTTCTAGCCACCTGTTTTCGACCGGCGGGGTACTTGGCTGCCGCGGCGTCTGTGTTTGGACTCTTTTGTATGAGCTTTTCGGCGGCGATAATGACGTTTGTTTTTCCCTGGGTTCCTCCCTGACTTTGGTCCCTTGGTGATTAATAATGGAGAGGCAGAGCATGTTATGTCCTTGGACAGAGAGCCTTCAGAGATGATGGGAGGTTTGCGCGGGTTGGTGTTAAGGTATCCATACTCCCCCAATTTTCCACCATCTATAATAACCAAATATATATATCAAGGCATTCGCTTTCACATGGACCTGTGTCGCCCTCTTCTTTCTCTCAGGGTTAATGCTAGCTCTCGGCCTGCTGAAAAAACGCCGGAACACGGACAGAACATACCCTTCCAGAACCCGTTATTCGGGATTAGCGTCTCGAATGCGCGGTCCACCACGCTCCCCCATTGGCAACGGATACATGGAGAAGGGGTACGTCAATGGAGTCGGTGGCGGGGATGGGAATGAGCCAAGCTCTTACGAGCGTATAGATCGGAGCGGTACTGGACTGGGCAGTAGAGGGGCTGGCGGAGATTCGAGTAGTCAGAGGAGGCTTAATACTGAGTATCAACTAAATGTCCCGTCCACGGTTGTTAGGTAGGCAGTTGGGTGTTCAGATAGGTGGGGGGTGAACCTCCAGCAAGTTTATCTCCTTCTCTGTTGCCTGTGGACAAAAGAGGAGGTGACAAAATTGTAGGACGTTGGTTTCATAGAGTATGGTAGTTTGAGTGTCACTGGGATGGGAGTGTATATCAATGAGACATGATATTGTGTTTGGGAAATCTGTTTGTCGGGTTATGATAGCTGGCGTATCATGATGGTCACATTTTTATCGCTGGTCCTGTTCGACTGGGATATTTGGGGAGGAGGCATCATGGGATCATTGGCAACCACGGCCGGCCAAAGTCCGACCCAATGACCGGTTCTCTCTCCCATGTTCCGACGATGCCGATACCGACAGTACGATACCACTCTCAGCGCCAGGAATACTTCCTTATATACCACCTTCATTCTTACAATTACTGCTACCGCAGCCACTACCACCCATACACATGCGCGTTACATTCTTAATCTGTCAACACATGGACAACACAGCTAGGTATATTCCAAAACTGCCACACTATCGCGCTTTGTAAATGTAGTTGGATGACCGGCAGCTAGTAGAGTATCAAGTAAATTTCTCATACTCGGCAAGGTCGGCTAGTACTGGAGTAATGCCACGGTTTGGTTTGGCCTGGTCCGGTATTGCTAGTGATTGTATGGTAAATTTACTGCACAATGTACGAGTACACTCTGTTCACCGATTTGCTTGCTAAATCCTGAGGAACTGGTAACAGCTCGGTCACTCCTTCTGTAGAAGAAAAAGGGGGGGGGGGAGGGGGTGATTTCCACATGTGGGAATTGCTACCCTCCATCCTGTATTAAAACTGAAAAGATACTCTACCCGAGCACTCTTATCCCTTCTTCTTTCCCTGCCTTTACACAGGATTGTGGCATGAGCCGGTGACCGGCTTGAGTGAAGCTGGGCCTTATCTATTATTATCATTATTATTATTATCATCATCGATTGCGGGCCTTTTATGGATTACCGGTAGATTGAGGTGACTTATAGGTTAAGTCGCTTGAGGGAGACCAAGCCTGGGAGCATCCCAGCCGACTCTTACGACCCACCAGGGCCCATAGCACTGGACTGTACTCGTACAGTTCTCAAGTACCGTCGATCGTCAAGACCCAAAGTCTGAGTCCAAATCTGTTTCGCATCTTCCCCCCTCAGTTAGGAATACTACCGTTACGCGATATCCTGCAGGCGGACAGACGGTATATATTTCCCCTTTTCCTATCCTCTGATATCAAGTTATTTATTATATTCCTGAGCGATGGTATAATGATATTATGAAGGGCGGAGCTATACCTCGTTAGAACTTCCGAGGTCCATCCCATTCGCTTCTGTTTCAGTCAGGTCAGTGGGCTGTTGGGGTTCCCGGGAAAAGATAAATACTTTGGTGCAGAGACTTTGACCACCACTCATCGCCCCCATATGATACTATGGGCATTGAATACTGGGGTAAGATATAACCTTCAGCTATTAACTTGCCCAATGCCCCCCACATACCTATTCATCTATCATATATCATACGTTTCTGCAATGGATGGGGGCTCCAGGCAGGGCATTTGGATGGATACATACATATGATACAGTATGATACCTAGTGCTGCAGCTTCTTCGATTCCAATCTTAGATCAAGGAAGACATGGCTAGCTAGCGGTACACTATATACGCTAACCGGGGGGTTGACCGCACAGCTGGTACGGGATCTACCTATCTGCCGGTATATCTGCCTACAAGGAACTCGCACTTCATACCCAGAACTAAAGAAAAGCAACCACGGCGACATACACCGGACCAAAGAGGGGGTGAACAAAAGAGCCACTCCTCGGCCCCTACTAATTACCTCCTGTCGGCTTCCGAAAGATATGCTTCGTTTCACCTCTCCGCCTCGATGCTTCTGCTGTCCTCGCCAGGGCTCGGTTTCCGGGGAGCGGGCGAGAGAAGCAGGGGGGGCACGGTGTGGGGATATTACCTGATTGAAATCTCCTAATCGTGGTCATTGGCCGACATCGTCTTCCCCCCAATTTTTTCCTCTCTTTACTTTTCTTTTGGGCTGATTAAGGTAAACTAGGTGAGTTTAAATTAAATCACATAATATGTTCTCGATAATGAGTGAAAATTTCATTATCCCCGCTCCCCCGCCTAGATAGACACATTCATACACTCACGGGCCAGGGCAATTGGAAACCCAAGCGGATGATTGGGCTTTAGAGCGATTGATTGATTGATGTGACCAGCCTGGCTTGCGGTCTGGAAATCCCGAACCAACACCAACAGGACGCACACTGGAAATAGTACTGTGCCCTGCCATGCCAGACAATGAGAATAATAATAAAAATAATAAAAATAATAAAAGGGGCTCGAGTAATAGCAAGCTATGATAACCTGTTTCGCTTTCAGAAAAGGCATCCCTCAAGAGGACCCTTCCTATCCTCAATTCAAGCTCTAGTATGTACGAGATTATTTCTTGTCCGGGGCATAATTCTTCCTGGGTGCTTCATTTGTGCTTATAGCTTATGAACGTAACTAGGCGGGATAAACAGCTCCGCCCACCTGGTGGAAACTGAAAAGGGAAAGGAAGAGAGAACCCCCCTATAGTGATATTGCAATAGTTGTCGGTAGGCTCGGGATGCGTCGGGTATCAAATCAGAACGGCAGCGTTGGTTGGACCACCCATGGTTCGAGTGATTTTCCATGATTACGCCGCGGCCACTAGGAAACTTGCATGATACCATGGGGGTACTCACACGGGGGGAGAGAAAGGGAGAGGGTTCCAAGCTTGAAATTAAGTTTAAAGAAGGTGAAACTGTGGCTTTCGCACCCCGCACTCCCTCCTCGATCCCTTGGCTACCATAATGCATGAGTGACAGGGCATGATCTCTCCCAGTCAATTCCCCTGCAGAAGCGCACTTCTTCTATCCCCCTCGCATAATTTCATTCAGTCGTGCAAGTCTCGTAGCGTCAGGGCTCTAATCCGGGGTACAGCGCAGCACAGCACGGCACAGCACAATACTGGAGGTGCCATGACAGGTTCGAGAGAAGCACCTCGTCCCACTCACTCACTCACTCGGGAGAACCTTGGACCAATTTAGACTACTCGTTTGCAGAGCGTATGTCACTTTCTTCTCTTCAAAATGATCCCCTCTGCACAGTAGGTCAGTAGCAACAGCCTCTAAACCTCGCAGGGGAGGAAATGCTGAAGGAAGACCAACTATATCGATAAATGGTCCGATTCGAAATCTGCTCCTTTTTCCATTCCAACCACACCCCGCCCGAATGGTTATTGCGATTGGATATAAAATTCGCATTCCTGGTATTATCGATGAACTTGCGCATCAAGTCACCCGCCCACCATATGGGAAGTTGCAGGTGAGAAAGCTGTCGTGAGTAGGGAGTGTGTATGCGTAGAGAGGGTGTAATGCCCGCTTTATGGAAATATACTACGCAGATAATATTCGCTGGTGCTGACAGGTTCCATCCTCGCAAACAATACCGACTTATTCAAGCCGGATTAGACAGTGAAGGCCTCGTTGTAGGTATATATACTCGCTCACAATGTAATTAGCAGACCCGTCAAACATCGACACCGGACAAGAGGAAGGGCATGTATATGCTACTTTGGATGGGTGACAAGTGTGGGGGTATAGCACGCGTTGAAATAAATTTCTCAATCAAAGAGATTGGGTAATTAGGAGAGTGGTATTTCGGGGAGCCAACTTATAGAAGATATCCACAGGACAACAACCTGCCAGGTTTCTTCAAAATATTGGTTATTGTCATACCAATCATAAGGTATGTAAGGACGATTTCATGTTAGCAGGCACAAAAAAAGAGTAAAGTAAATTTATACAATCATGACATGTTAATTGAAAGATAATAAACACAAAAGTTCCTGGAGTTTCAAATCCATTGTGTATGGACTATGATATAAGTGAAAAACAATATAAGAGAGGTGAAAGAAATATGATAGTAACTATGCCAAAGTATCAAGCTTTAATTAGTTATATTATAACATTGTGAAACTATTATAGTTAAGGAAAAAAACTGAGTTTGAGATATGATATCAAATTCTAGAAATATATTTTTACTTAATTATTTAAGGATTTGTATACTGAATTACTGGAAATATTCTAGGAACTTTAAAAAAGCTATATAGCTACTGTATAGACAAAAGTCTTCTGAATAAAGGTACAGTTGTTTGGGTACCTTAGTCAGACATGCCATACCTTACAAGAAGTACTTAGGTACTAGTAAGGAAAAATGGTTATCCTACTGGATAGGGGAACTAAAAAAGGCACTTTTCAAGTTATCATGAATTGTTCAGTGGCATGTCAGGATAGAGTTACCCTACCTTTAGACTAGAGTTATCTTACCTTTAGACTAGAGTTACTATGTCTTGTACTGCAGGTTACTCAGTTACGGAGTCAAGTTACTCTACCTTAGAAGTATCTTTTTATGCAGGACCTTGGGAGATGTTACTTGATTATTATGTGAAACTATATGGGCTCTTTGAATCTCAGGTTGTACAAATCAGTTCCAGATGAGCAGTTAAGCTTCAAACAAGCTATAACTCAGAGGTATAGTGGTGGATACTCCCCTTTAGCTCAATTATAAGTCTCTAGTATTGTGGGCTACAGACTGAAGAGTTACTTTAAGCTAAGTTCAAGTCAAGCAGGATAGCTAATCTTATAATAAAGTATATGCTTTTACAGTTAAAGTAATTGGAAGGTGTATACAGAATATATGAGAGGGTAGGGGAAAACCTCAGGCTGGAGAATAATTACTGGGTAGTATCATGTAAAACAAACAAAAACTGTTAGGGCAATACTACTTTGAATTTCAGAGTAGTTTGTGAGACATCTAGAAGCCAATAGGCTTGATAACTGAAGTCCATTTCGCAGAATCTGTAAAGTTACTGGAAAATCATTAAGGATTCTAAGATACTAGTTATGGTTATAACAGAACCTACTTCTAAGATGGTTGACTATGGGTAGCACTTATTGGTAGTCAACCTCTGAAGAGGTATATTGAAAAAGCTATATTGCTAAGTTCAGAAATGAACTAAAATAAAGTAGAACCAGATAGATATTCATGTACCATAGAAGCTTGTAGAAGACTAAGTACATATGAGTAGATAGCTCAATAATTAGTAAAAGTTCCTCTTAGATATGACAGCTTGCTACTAATATATTCACGATATGATTAACTTTTTCCTCCTGCAGTTGTGTTGGAAATGCAGCTGCTAAATAAAATACTACTATTCTTGTAATGGGATCATCCTCTAGGAAGATGGATCCCGAGATTGTGACGGTACCAAGATGAATTCTTCTGTGAACAAATGTAATAAATTTTCAAAGTCTGAGCAGTAGAGTTTGAAGAAACAAAATGATAAAACTTAATATCGTTAAGCCATAGCTTTACTCAATTAAGTCCACATCTCGTGTTAGGCGGAGACAATCTGATAGACTTCTGAATTGTCGGGGCCAATCAAGATTTGTTTTTATAGACAGAGATTGTCTAGAAAGGCTCGAGTTTACTTGTTTTGTTTATGACTACTAAGAGCGAAGTAAATTTGGTAAAGTAAAATAGAGTTGTAAAACAATATTACATTGTTGAGGTCTCTTCTCCATTGCTTGATGATGTCTAAAGCTTAGGAGGCACTTCGATATTTATATTTCACATCTGAGTATTTGCAGACTACATCTATTTATCATACAACTATGTACCTCTCTGATTATAACTTGCAACATTGAGTATTCTTGAAAGATGCGAACACCTGGAGACCCTGAAAATCACTACACCCTCTTTGACAATTACAATATAACTAACTCAGAACTATACTGTTTCCAATAGTAGTTATCCGATCATTAGAATCTTTAGACTTGTAGTCTAGTTCTCAAGTTGAACTGAGTTGGTCCTAATTGTCTCCGTCAATGATGAGATGATCAGTTTCATCTATAGCTTGCATCTGCGAAGGTAGTCATAATTGCAAATTTTTCAAGTCACCTGACTTCAAACCTTCATAACTCCTTACTCAACCAATAGGTATCTTCCAGAGGACTTCCTACTAATTCGCAGAAAGTTATTCCACCAGATAGTTAAATATTTCCTCTGTCGGCAACCCTTTATTACTCTGAGTAACAGGGTTTCAATCACTATTGTAGTATTAGAAGTTATCCTCGTGACTACAATGTATTCTGAAACCTAGTTGCAATACCCTGTGAAGCCAAATAGCTTCTATAGTAGTGTCCCTCGGAGTTTTAGAATCTTCTGGATATTGTAGGATGGATGTGAATGTATTGCTCTCTTACTGAGATCCTTTACCATTCGATACCATCTCTTTGTGTGAAAATGTCCTGTTACTTAAGGACCATACCAAAGATATCACATCTTTAAAACCTAGTAGCAATCTGAGTAGCTGACAGATTTACTTGATTCCACTTCTCAGACCTAGCCAAGGATCCCCACTCATATAACCTGCAAATGGAATCTGGTCAGACAGATAGCGGCAACGTATACTGTGTTATTTTGACACCTTCAATTCTGTGGCATTATAGTCACAGGATACCACTAAGATTGATATGTATGATGACGTGTGGGCCTGTGAGGGGGCCGGAAGGAGGTGTTGGAGACCAGAGATTCTGATTCCAGATGATGTTACCCTACTTAAGATGACTCTTAGGTATCGGATTCCAGTATTCCTAACATCTCGAGAGGTAGTTGATTGCCAGAGTAGAGGATAACTCCAATATACATAAGTAGATTTCATATACTGCTAGTTGCTTCCCATCACTACTCTGTTTTAGTAAGTACCCAACTCCTTGGTACTGTCTTGCTAACCTCTACAGATCAGATCAAAGATCTTCTGTAGTGAACTAGACTACTCTGTAGTTTGCTAACATCCATTAGACAGAAGAGTTTTAGCGGCTGCATCTACAATGCAAGTACAGGAGTACAAAATCTTCTTATGACAGATGTGTTAGTGGTGAGCTGTTATGCCTGAGCAAATACAATACCAACTATGGAACTCTCTACACATATACACTTAGTCTTTTACAAGCATCCGCAGCCCCTTAACATCTATTCGGTTCTACTCTATTTCAGATAAATCCAGATGATTACCCTGTAGCTGTTAGAAATACCGGGATCTGATACCTAGAAACTATCCTAAGTATGGTAATCGCACTCGAAATCAGAATCTCTCATCTCCAACACCCCCCTCTAGTTCCCTTATAGGGCTCCCACGTCATTATACATATCTATGATAGTTGCCTCTTATGACTATATGCCTACAAAATTGAAGATGTCAGAATAACACCATATAATAGTTTAGTTGGTATGACCTAAGCATTGGTTAGTAAGGTTAAGTATTCTACTCCCAATGAGGTCCAAGTTATTTTGATAATTTATATACTTAATACTTGGATACAAGGAGTATTTCAGAGCTGATAAGTTATTATCAAACAATGGAAAAGAGACCATAACAATATAAAATTGTTCTTGCAATTCTATTCTACTTTACTTATTTTGCTTCACTCTTAGTAGTCACAAATGAAAAGAGAGTATTGCGAGCCTTTCTAGACAATCTCTGTCTACAGAAACAAATCTTGGTTGGCCTAGACCATTCTGAGACTATACAGGTAGTCTCGGCCTAATAGTAGCTCCCCTGATTGATCCCTTCAGAGGTTGACCACTAATAGGCACTACCCACAGTCAACTCTCCTAGAAGTAAGTCTTATCATTACATCAGACTGGTGTCTTAGAGTCCTTAATGATTCTCTAGTACTATTACACTTTGGGGGCAAGAGATTTCAGTTACCTCACCTATAAGCCTCTAGTAACCTCACATACTATTTTCAACTTTAAAGTAATATTACTCCGCCAGTTCTGGTCCGTTTTGCATGAAATTACCTGGAGACCATTTTTCAGGTTTACCTATACTTCCTCATATATTCTCTGGACAGTGTCCAGTCGGATGAATGGTATGAGCATATATGGTACTACCAGAGCTTCTCCACTTGTAGACTTTTACTAGATTTACAGTAACTCTCCAAGATGTAGCCCATAATACTAGAGACTTATAACAGGGCCGAAAGGGGGTATTAGCCATCATACATCTAAGTTACGACTTGTTCGGAGCTTAACTGGTTGTGTGGCAGTAATCAGCACAACCTGTGATTCAAATACGATATGTAGTCTCACATGACAAATAATCTAGTAACTTCCTGTGAAGTCCTGTGTAACAAGTTACTTTCAAGGTAGGGTAACTTGACTCTATAGCAGGATAACCCATGGCCTAAGATAGGGTATCTCTGGTTTGAAGGTAGGGAAACAGTACTCTGAGTTACTCAGACTCACTGTTGAGTAATTCTGAGCAACTCCCCCATTGACTACTTGGGTTACCCTAGCCAGTAGGGTAACTACTACTCCTTACTAGTACCTATGTACTTCTTAGTATGATATAGAATATCTGACTAAGGTACTTAACCAACAGCACTTCTACTTGGTAGACTCTGGTCTACCACCATTCTTACTGCAGTAGTCTCTTGATACCATTATGGACATAGGTTTGGCTAACTGTAATAGTACTCCATGGTATCTCATTATAAGGACATAGCTGAATTTCAATTATTTATATAAAATAAATATAAATATTATAGGTAAGTTACTAATAAATAGACATTATTTAGATATAGCTAAAGTTCCATGTTAATGTGTATTAGGCAAAGACAACCTGTATAGACTCAGAGTTGTCTAGGTCAATCAAGATTCATTTCTGTAAAAGAACATTGTCCAGGAAGATTTAAGAAGTACTTATTTCATTTATAACTACTAATAGTAAGATAATGTAAAGTAGATTCATGAAAACAATTTTATATTGTTAAGAACTCTTCTCTATTACTTGGTGATATCTAAAAGCAAGTGAAATACTTCAATAATAATATTCCATATCTTAGTGTTTGTGGACTACATCTAATTCTCATACAAAGTTTGTACCTCTATAAAATGAAGTCACAATATGGGGCATTTTCCAAAAGTGTAAACACTAGGAGACACAGAAAACCATCACACCCTTATTTGGTAATTACTATTTCATTTCTTTGAAACTATTATTGCTTCCTTTAGTAATTTTACAATTCTCAGAGTTTATATACTATAGCCTAGTTCTTAATTCAAACTGTGTCTGCCCCAATTGCCTTTCCCATTAATGAAAAGATAAGTTTCCTCTTAAGGTTGTATTTCTTTGTATTGACTGAAGTAAAAGTCTTATAGTTATGATAACTCGACAATTAACCAATAGTACCATTCTGTTAGGAATACCTCCATCTGATACCTAGGAACCACTATAAGTAGAGTAATCCCTCTTGGAATCGGAATCTCTGGTCTCCAACACCCTGCTCCTACCCCCTTACAGGACCCTCATGTCAACATACATATCAATCTCAGTTGCATCCCGTGACTATATTGCCACTGAATAGAAAGTGTAAGGATAACAGCATATATATCGCAGCTGTTTGTCTGACCAGGTCCTGTTCACAGATTATATAGGTAGGAACCTTAGGTGAGGTCTGGGAGCGTGGAATGGAGAAAATCTATCAACTACTCAGAAGGTTACTAGGCTTCAAAAATGTAATGTCTGTGGCATATGCCATAGCTAATAGGTCATTTTTCATACGAAGATATAACGATCCCTCTCTGGATAGTTAGTTCTCGGTGACGGGAACGATACTTCTCGTTTCTGTCTCCTTCGCCTTTGTCTTACGATAGCTCTAGGCCTCTGCCTACGTTACTGATAATACAAGACCTTTGTCTTCTATCGGGAACGCCAATCGTAAGCTTTCTCTAACTCATCTTCATGAAGAACCTTCCTCAGCGTAACAATAATGTTGCAGTAAAGATAAAGATCGTAAAGGTGTTTTATATTTGTTAAAGTAATAAGTAGGAAAAGTACTTAGAACAAAGCATGAAGAACCTATCTTCCTCGGCCGCCTCGGCCTCCTTATATAGTATCCTTCCCGCTCGTAATCATGTGACCTAAAGTGGTCACATGTGCGAAACCAAATTATAATAAACTAGTCATGTGACCAAAGTGATCACAGGCTCAAAACCCATGACCTTATAGTGAGTTCATGTACAAAAACTCATAAACCGATCATAATGCAATAAACAAGTCATATGACTCGACTGAGTCATATGCATGAAACCCATGACCTCATAATGAGGTCATGTGCAAAACATAAATCATATGCGCAAGGCTTACCTGCAAGGTACACTTGCAAGGCATACTCGCCAAGCGCACGTCCCATGACTCATACTTGGGCCATGTGCGAAAGCATTACAAATCCCACACATAACAAATCATATAACCTGAATGAGTTATATCTGCAAAACAATGACATACCTGTGACTCATAACCATGTGTCACATGAAAACCTTTTCCATGCCAAGTCACGTTCGTGACATTAGCTCCCCTCCTCCTAAGCCTGAGTCCCATCAGGCTTTTTCTCCCAGTTTCAATAGTTCTCGTCCTGCCGCACGCATGGTCCTTCTCAGCTTGTGGAACTTTTCATCTGCCGTCCTCCATCTGACCCTTACTGATTCTAGGATCAGATTCGCCATCTCGATTGTGTGCCGCTGATTATCGTTCAGCTGTCTTAGCTCCGCGATCGTTTTGTCATTTGCCGAAATTGTGGCCTCGGCTTGGCCAACCTGTTCTTGGAGTCCCCGTATCTGCTTGTATAGGCTCCTGACGTCTGGTTCCGTGTCTGCTGAGGAGTTTTGGGCCCCTTCCTCCCTGGACCACATCCTCGCGGCCCATGCCTTTCTGGTATCCTTTCCTTTCAACTCTTTCCTGCTTCCATTCTTCTGCGGGTAGAATCCTGCAGATATTCTTTGGGCTTTGTGTATCCTGTACCCATTTCTGAAGCATTGTTGCCAATGCTTCAGAACGTGGTTTGGGCATGGGCCACGCTTTCGACATTCCCTCATGAACTATCCCGAGCCTTCTTTGTCGCCAAAGTGTGTTTGGCAACTGTCATCATAGCATACTGTCCATGACATGGCATTATGCTGTACTTGTTGTTCCCTCTCCTTAAGTTCTTCGTTGGTTGACCCCATGAATGAGTATTCGGGGCTGGTGGGTGTGGTTTGGCAAGGGCTATCTCCCCAGCACTCGTGTTGTTGCAACGGCATGGGAGCCTTTCCCTCGCCTTTGTCTTGGTTAAACGTGATCTTCACCTGGGCAGGACTTGTCTGGGTATCGCTGGTGAAAGATTGAGATGGCATTTTGTGTGTTTTCGAAGTTGTGTGCGAAGTACCAAGTTTTATTGTGTTTGGGAGAATATCCTATCCACTTGGCTCGGTATTGGAGGTGACCGTGGAAGAACAGGGAATCGACTATTTCATCGAGCTCGTATTCTGGTTCTCTGTCGAGTTCGATCGGAGGGGGAGGAATAAGTGTTTGTGAAGGAAACTTATTCTCGTTGTATAATTCGAGGAGTGAGATGTGTAATGTGTTGTGTATTTGCATTGAGGGGGGAAGGTCGAATTTATAAGCTCGGCTGCCCACTTTTTCTAGTATCTGGAATGGTCCTATTTTCTTGTAGTCCAATTTCTTTGATGGTCGCATTGTATGGATAATGCGTGGTATTAGCCATACCATATCTCCTGGTTGTATGTTCGGATCTGGTCTTTGGTGCTTATCATATTGTTCCTTTTGTCGTTGTTGTGCTTGACTCATTTCGTATTGTAATGTTTCGTATAGCTTCCCCATATCGGTTTTGTCCGGTATCACATCATTAATCGTATGATATTTGGTCTGACGTTGTGGATGTTGTCCGTAATTTGTGAAGAAGGGTGTTGTGCCGATTGTTTCTTGCTTTCCATTGTTGTATACGAATTCGGCTATAGATAGCAGCTTGTACTAATCATCTTGTTGATAATTAACGTAGGCCTTTAAATATTGTTCGAGTATTGCATTTACCCGTTCCGTTGGTCCATCCATTTCTGGGTGGAATGCTGTACTCATTCTGTTTTGTATTCCCATTTCTCCAGTTACTTTCTTCCATAGTCCCGATGTGAATTGTGTTCCTCGATCGGTCATGGTATTCTTTGGGAGGCCGTGAAGTCGAAAGACCTCTCTGAAGAATGTTTGTATAAAATCCCTCGTATTGATATCTTTTCTAACCGGAATGAAATGACTCATTTTGGTCAGACGATCCACCACGACCAGGATGCTATCGCAATTTTCCAATACCGGTAGGTCCGTGATGAAATCTATAGTAATTGTTTCCCATGGTTGTTCGGAAACTTCGTTTGATTTTAGTAATCCATATGGTGCATGTTTAGCCGTTTTTATCCTTTGGCATATGTTGCAGTTTTTGACATATCGTTTGACATCTTCGCGCAGGCCCAGCCAGTAGAATGAACTCGTGATGAATTCCGTAGCTTTAGCCATTCCTCCATGTCCTGCCATTCGGACATCATAGTATTGTCGTATGATGTCTGTCCTTATCTGCTCTTCTTCCGGGATCTATTGTTTTCCGTCGTACCACATATTTCCATCCTTCCATTGGCATAAACCCGTAGCAATTCCTTTCATCTGCTTTTTTCCTTCCTCCAAGGCTTCTCGTATTGCCTGAATTGTTCGGTCATTCTCGTTTGCGTTTTCAATACCTCTTTCCTCCGTTGATGTGAATTGGATAACCTTCATTGCCTCGAAGTAGGTTTTTGGTAATAGTCTTCGTGTTTTTTGTTTGATTCTTTCGTCTTCTTTCATTTGTGGTTTGTCGCTTGCAATCCTTGTGAGAGCATCTGGCTTTCCACTCTCTTTGCCTGGTCGGTATTTGATTTTGAAGTTGTATTTGCTGAGGTATTCCATCGATCTTATCTGGCGGTCATTCAGTTCTTTCGTAGTCATGAACCGGACCAGGTTCTTGTGGTCGGTTAGAACTCGGACTGGATGGTCGTTGTTCAAAACGTATCTCCTCCATTCTTTTAATGCTTGAACTATCGCTAATAGTTCATTGTTTGCAACATCGTAGTTGCACTCTGCAGGGGTCATTGTCTTGGATTGGTAAGACACTGGCCTCCATTTTCCATCATTGCATTGTTGCGATAGTATGCCCGAGCATATATATTTTGAGCCGTCCGTTTTGATCATTGTCTTTCGGTTTGGGTTGAAATGAACCAGTATGGGTGCCGATGTTAGATGCGTTCATATTGCGTCATATGCTTTTTGTTCGGTTTCTCCCCATTCCTATTTCTTGTTTTTCTTTTTTAGGTTATAGAGTGGTTTTTCAATCCTGCTAAATCCCTCTATGAACATTCGATAAAAGTTGCAAAATCCCATAAAGCATTGAACATCTGTCTTGTTGTTTGGTTTGGCCCAATCCCATATGGCTGCTGTTTTAACAGGGTCGACCTTGACCCCCCTTTGATTGATGATAAATCCAAGGTATTCTGTTTCTTCCTTATGGAATTCGCATTTTGTTGGTTTGATCTTCATTCCTGATCCTTGTATTGCGGCCATGATATTGCTGATATCCTTTTGGTGTTGTTGTATGTTTTCTGAGTATATGAGTACATCGTCCAAGTATATGATGCAACATATATCGAGATACTTATTAAGTACTTTGTTGATCCATCTCTGGAATAAAGCTGGTGCATTGGTTAGCTCAAAGGGCATAACCAAGTATTCGAACATTCCGTATCTTGAGGCGAATGTAGTCTTCCATTGGTCTCCTGCCTTAATGCGTATATTGTGGTATGCGTCTTTGATATCGAGTTTGGTGAAGTATTTTGCTGACCGCAGTCTGTCCAGTGCTTCTCCAATGAAGGGTAGTGGATATCGGTCTTTCTTGGTAACTGAATTCAGGGCTCTGGAGTCCACGCAGAGTCTCATGTTTCTGTCTTTCTTTTTGACGAATAGTATTGGGGATCCTCCTGACGCGTAAGAGTCCCTGATCCATCCTCGCTTTTAGTTTTGCTCGATGTACTTCCTAAGTTCTTCGAGCTCTGCTTCACCTAGTGGGTATAACCTCTTGTATGGAATCTCTTTTGTCTTTCCCGTTTTTTCATCTTTGTCCAGCTGAATTTCGTGATCGATTCCTGGTCTTCGAGGTGGTAGCTCCGTAGCTTCCTCTTGTTGGAATAGATTCCTGAATTGGTGATATTCTTTTAGAACCAATTCTTTCTATCCCTTTTTGCTTTGGTATTTCTTGTCCTGGATTGCTAGCTCTGTGCTGATGTTGATTTTTGCTATAACTGCTTTTTCGTCTTCGTACGTCCATTTGAGAATTCCTGTTGTATCTCCTCTTCGGTAGTACTGTCCAAAGGCTTGTACTGTGATCTCTTTGATCTCAATTCTTTTCATTGTGTCGAGCTGGTTTTGGTCCGTACTTCTAAATCCCTTGTTTCCTCTTGTGGTTTCTTCCAGTTGACCTACTTCATGCAGATCCTCTTTATTGATTTTTTCGATTATCAACTGTGCGATTCGATCGCCTTTCTGGACTTGGTAGTCCTCTTGAGCTAGGTTGGCCAGGACCACTTTGATTTCACCTGTATAGTCGACGTCGATCACCCCTGCCATGGTCATGAGTCGATGTTTGACTGCTAGACTACTGCGGAGTGCTATTTGTCCATAGTTGCTTTCTGGAAGTCCAATGGCTATTCCCGTTGCTATCGTTGCCTGCCCGTTGGCAGGTATCTTGATTCCTTCGTTAGCATGTAGGTCGTATCCTGCTGCCCCTTTGGAACCCTTGGTAGGCACTCTTGCCTCTTGGTCCAGCCTTTATATCCGGACTCTCTTATCTTGCCATATCTCTTTGAACTTTGCATGCAAAGTTTCTTCTTCCGCTTCTCGTATCGGTGTCGAGTAGACCACAGGAGAACTGTTAAGACATTGTGTCGCACATAGTTCGCTAGTAAAGGTCATCTTGTTCTCGTTCCAATCGATTGTCGGATTATGCTTTCGTAACCATTGCATTCCTAGGACTATCTCATGGTTTTTTAGATCTGCTTCTTGAAAGGTTGCCATTTCCCTATGGCTGTCAATATCCATAGGTACTGTCGCCGTATGGGTTATAGAACCCATAGCGCTTGGCTTTCCATCTGCTAAGTAGACCTCTCTTGCTTTCTTCGCTTGTTTGGTATGGAGGCCGTATTTGTCGCATATTTCTTTGTCGATGAAGTCTTCGGTGGCCCCAGAGTAGAGCATTGCATATATTGTTGTTTCTTTGTTTTCTTTATTGTATATCTTTATTTTGATCATTATATGATCTCCATCTTCTTCTCTTCTTTGCGTGTGTACTGCCGTGTAGTAGTTCGCTAGCTTGATGGGTTTTCCCGGTCCATAGCTTGGGTCTCCCAGACCACCGTTTACTGGGTACCCTTGTCGTTTTCTGCCAGTGAATCCTCTGCTATCATTTCGCGGATGTTGCTCCTTTTTTGATTTTAGAAACGATTATTTCCAGTAGCCCTGTTTCCTTGGTATCCGTTGTCGGGTCGGCTTCTGCATTCTTGTATCCGATGTCCTGCTTTTCCACACCTCAGGCAGAGTTTCCCGTTCATTCTTGTGGCGTATTTCTCCTTAGACAGATTCAGAGCAGGTCCTGCTCTTGATTTGTCTAACTCCATTGGCTCGCCTGGTGGTAATGCTCGACTTTCTCTTCGAGTTGCTTGCGGTTTGAAGGTCCTGTCCATATTCCTGGATGATTGGACCACCCTGTGAGCTATAGTGTTTTCCAAGTTGCTTCGAACCATGTTTAATTTGCTTTCTTTATCGATTGCCCATCTTGCAAATCGTTCGCCTGTCATATAATGCAGGTCGGAGATTCTCCATGCCTCTTGGAGTCTCTCGCTGCAGTTTCTCAGGAGGATGATGTAGTGAGTAGCATCATCAAACTCGGCCTTCTATTCCAATAGTTGGTATTCATTCCAGGATGCTAAGAATGTTTGTTTTCCTTGTTGGAGTTTTTCAAGCTTTCGTCTTGCTGTTTCTTTGGCATTAGGATCTTGGAATTGTTCAAAGAGTGTCGTCTTGAACTCTTCGTATGTGACCCATTTCCTCTGATTCCTTCCATCTTATAAAGGTATGATCCATTGTCCCGCAAGTCCCCTGAGTAGGGATTCCACGTATAGAATCTTAATCTCGTCATGGTGATCTTCATATCCCTTGATGGCAAAATATCCTTTGCATTGCACTAAGAATATTCGTAGCTTGTCTTCAGCTCCTTTGTATGTGTCGGGCTCCTTTGCTTTCGGTCTTTGGACATTTCCTTGCCCTGTACTTCGTGTGGCTGCGAGAAATGCCTGAAACTGATCTTTAGTCATTCTAAGTATGCTGGTTCCTGGTGCCGGAGTGGCAGGGGCCGGTGGCCCTGGTACTGCAGATCCCGACATTCTCTCAGGTTATGGAGTTCCTGCAGGAGAGCTATCGACTGGTGATCCTTTCTCTGGGGTTACTGGGCTTGCTGCTCTCGAGGGTTCTGCTGAGACATGATCTAAGGCATCGCTGAATCCTCCTGGGTTAAGGTTTTGATCGTCTATGTCGATATCTCCTTCCCTGTCTGGATTGAAGGGTGCGGTCTTATATCATTTGGCGTCGCACTTAGGTGACGCTTTGTAATCTAATGATCCCTCTCTGGATAGTTAGTTCTCGGTGACGGGGAACAATACTTCTCGTTTCTGTCTCCTTCTGCCTTTGTCTTACCATAGCTCTAGGCCTCTGCCTACGTTACCGATAGTACAAGACCTTTGTCTTCTATCAGGAACGCCTATCGTAAGCTTTCTTTAACTCGTCTTCGTGAAGAACCTTCCTCAGCGTAACAATAATGTTACAGTAAAGATAAAGATCGTAAAGGTGTTTTATATTTGTTAAAGTAATAAGTAGGAAAAGTACTTAGAACAAAGCGTGAAGAACCTATCTTCCTCGGCCGCCTCGGCCTCCTTATGTAGTATCCTTCCCGCTCGTAATCATGTGACCTAAAGTGGTCACATGTGCGAAACCAAATTATAACAAACTAGTCATGTGACCAAAGTGATCACATGCTCAAAACCCATGACCTCATAGCGAGGTCATGTACAAAAACTCATAAACCAATGATAACGCAATAAACAAGTCATATGACTCGACCGAGTCATATGCGTGAAACCCATGACCTCATAATGAGGTCATGTGCAAAACACAAATCATATATACAAGGCTTACCTGCAAGGCACACTCGCAAGGCATATTCGCCAAACACACGTCTCATGACTCGTACTTGGGCCATCTACGAAAGCATCACAAATTCCACACATAACAAATCATATAACCCGAATGAGTTATATGCGCAAAACAACAACATACTTGTGACTCATAACCATGTGTCACATGAAAATGTTTTCCATGCCAAGTCACGTTTGTGATAGAAGATATGGTATAAATAATAAATGATTTCAACAGGAAATCCATACATTCACACTGAACATAGGATACTCAGAAGAGTCTAGAACTCATAGAAACACTTCCACATAAGCTAATGGACTTGGTGGAATATTACAATAGGGCTCAGGAATATGCTGTGATTAGGGAATTGATTTCCAATATTAGAATGGCAATTGAAATCCTGTTACTTGGAGCAACTAACGGTTGGTGAAGGAGAAAAAATTAGTCAATCTGGTAGACTAGCTTCCTGCCAATTAGTGGGAAGTCCTTTAGATAATATCTCTCAGATAGATATGAGGTTAGAGAGGTTTAAAGCCAGGTGACCTAGGATGGTTACAATTATGACCACCTTCAGAAATACAAACTGCATGTCACAAACATCTCTTGACATGGAACAGGTTTTCACATGGCTCATAACTATGAGTCATGAGACATGTGCCTAGCTAGTGTACCTTGCAAGTATGCCTTACGGGTATGGCTTGCAGGTATGCCTTGTACATATGATTAATATTTAGCACATGACCTCATTATGAGGTCATGGGTTTCACACATGTGACCACTTTGGGTCATATGACTTGTGTATTGTGCTATGATTAGTTTATAAGTTTTTGCACATGGCCTTGCTATGAGGTCATAGGTTTTACACATGTGACCACTTTCATCATAAGACAAGTTTGTTATGATTTGGGTTCGTGCATGTGGCCACTGGAGGTCACATGACCTGGGGTGGGAAGAGCGCTATACAAGGAGGCAGGTATGGCCAAGGAGTATAAGTATCATGATTCTACCTCGGATTGTTAGTTTTTAGCGATGGGGAATAATACTTGTCTTCTTCATCTTACGATAGAACTTGGTAAATGCCGACATTATCAATAGTACAAGACCTTGTCATGAACGTGGCTTGGCACGGAAAAGGTTTTCACATGACACATAATTATGAGTCATAGGTATGTTATTGTTTTGCTCATATGTCACATTTGAGTCGTATGATGTGATGGATTGATAGGTTTCGCACATGACTCGAATATGAGTCATGGGACCTGCACCTGGCGAGTATGCCTTGTGAGTGTACCTTGCGGGTATGCCTTGCACATATGATTTATGTTTAGCACATAACCTCATTATGAGGTCATGGGTTTTATGCATATAACTCATTCAGAGTCATATGACTTGTTTATTGTGTTATGATTGGTTTATGAGTTTTCGCATATGACCTTGCTATGAAGTCCTGGATTTTGAGCAAGTGACCACTTTAGTCATGTGACTAGTTTGTTATGATTTGGTTTCACACATGGGACCATTTTGGGTCACATGACTACAGGCGGGAAGAATACTATATAAGGAGACCTATATGGCAGAGGAGGATAGGTTCTTCACACTTTGTTCTAAGTACTTTTCCTCGTTCTTGTTGTTGCTTCGCTCCAAGCATTTCTTTTACACACACAATGGGCCTTGATGACTTGGATACTGGGGGAGATATCTGAGTTCGCTCAGTAGTTCCTGGGGTGCTTAGTGTTGAAGTCTGTTGGCATTGAATGGTAGATTACTTGTTTGCTTCTCTCTTTCGTTGCCTGCTGGCTATCTCATGATGCCGTCACTTCGAGTACTTCATCGCGGTTGCTTACGAGCCCCATTCGGTAAAATGTCTTCAGCTTCCTGTCTATGGCCTACTCGCAGCTTTTGCATTCTATTGAAGGAGATAGAATATTGTGTTTAGGGGGATCACCCGTCTCATTCTTTGGGCCAGCTCATGGTTTTTGAGTTTTAACGCAGTCCATAGGTTTCGCGATACTAAACGCCTTTGAGTTAGACTGATGACCTTCTGAAGTTCAACTCATCGTACCGGCCGCATCATTCCTCAGGTGGCAAGGTAGTGCCTTCCCAGCCCATTCCCATTACGTTACGTTTCTACAGTCGGAATCCTATGATGTTGTTTATCACCATTCCCTTGGAAGTTTTGTCCTTGTAGCTGTTATGGTGGTTCAGTCAGGTGTTTCCTCCTCATCTCAGTGGGGACAGCTTTGATCCTGAAAAACTTTACCCCCTGGTGTGGTTTTTTATTGCTGCCTGGGGTGGTATGGGAGGACTGGGTGTCAGACACTCGTATTGTCTGGGTGTTTGAGTAGTTTAGTTGTGGACTGTGGTTGGCAGCTTCACCCAATGTAAGTGGGGCCTACCTTCTATTTGTCTGCTCCTGTTGGCACACCCTCCCACTTCTTATTGGGTCAGTTAGGGGTGCCACTTACCCATTGTTCAGTCTGTGCTTGTAGCCGGACCTGTGGGGCTGGCTTCGGCTGGCTCTACCTACTCTTTCCCGGATTGGTTAGACTTCGGTTTGTCTAGGTTAGATGGTGTGGCTGGTGCCGGTACCTTTGGGTATTGGTGCTGCCTCCTTTGTGGCTCTCTGCTGTTGTTGGTAGGTCCCCCTTGGCTGTAAGGTGTTGGGGGTTGCGGCTCTGTTGGTGTGGCCAAGACCAGTAGCTGCCTGATGGAGCTAGGTATGGGCTGTCTTGTGGCTATCGGATAGTTGATCTGTCTGAGGGGCTGGAAGGCTGGATGGGCTCTGTGGCATCTGATGTGTGGGGATTGAGGGGGACAGATTATGGAGAGAGGCACCAGCAAGCACCATTTGGGCCTGCATCAGGTTGGGCGAGGTCTAATTAAGTGTTTCCAGTTCGGCTTGGGTGGTTGGGCGAAGCTTCTGAGTACTGCAAAGCTCCCCGATGGACTGGCTGGCTGACAGACACCTGTGCGACTAGTGGATTGCAACCACCTAGTTAGACTTGTTTGGGTCTCGTGTTCTGTCTTTTGTGGGGTTTCTTTGGTTTCTTTGGTTTGGCTACAGGTTTGGCAGTAGGAGGCATGGCACCATGGATGGGAGATAGGCTCTACTGACCTTCTTGGTCTGTTACTACCTCCACATATTTCTAATGTTTATTGTTTTGGTAGTAGGACAGGCAGCAGGTAGATATCCTCCTCACTGATATGCCCTTTGGAGGCAACCGGTAAAGTGGGTTCATTGGATCGACAACCTACCATGCGGGTGCTAGAGGTGGACATGTTAGTTGCCTCCTCCCTGCTATTGCATCCCCTGTAGGTTTAGTTTATGTGTTTGTTGGTTTTCTAATATAGTTGAGGTTTCGTGGGACAGTTTTCAGACCGGGTGGTAGTGATTTTATATTTGTTAGATGAGGTACCTGGTCAGGTTGGTCTTTTGCTCGGTTTCGGCTACGCTTAGTGTTGGTTAGCTTCATATCAGAGGGGCTACAGACTGGGACTGGGATGGGTACTGGGTTGTTTGATGGTCTTTTAATTGGTTCCCACGCGGGCATGACTTGTGGGTGGCAGGTGCGGGGCTGTAGACTTAGTTAGCTTAGAATTAGTGGTATACCGGTTAGCGCTATCCCTCTGCTGGTGGGGGCTCGTCGTATGCCTGTATTGGCGGTACAAGTTTAAATAATATTAGCTTGAATTCTAAGTACTTTTCCTACTTCTTGTACTCTGTGTCAGAATTGAGCATAACCAATACTTTACCTTATTTCCCTCGGGTTAAATACTTCATCTGCTGTTACTTATTTTTATTTTTCGTTTTCGGGTAGTCAGTTAAAAGTTAGCTGTTCTCGCTTAGAAGATACTTGAGTGTGAGATATCTACGGCCTGGTCATGGTAATCACTCAGTGTAGTTTTGTTAAGGATGCCATCTTCGACAGGCTCCTCTTCTACCGATTCTCCCCCTGCTTCGAGGATGTCGTCCCCCATTCAATACGACTCCAACCCCTCCTTCTCACTCGAGACTGTCCATATGGCCTTGTCTCTTGCGCCTCCCACTGAGGCTGGTTGCGGTCTTATCCCTACAACTACACGGTCATATGTTGTACCTCAAGGGAACTTTAATTTCCTACAGTTTCACCACTGTCACGGGTATCAGATTGCGCTAAACCAGCAGTTTGATGAGTTGGTTCGACAAACGGTCGCTGTCCTGACCATTGCCACGATGAAAGAAGTGGAGGTTTTGGTGCTGGGTTTCCTAATTGGGAGACGCTGTTCACTCACATGTGGCTTGAGCAAGGATACTACCACAAGACTCTTCATTCGGTTCAACTCCGATCATGGCTCAGAATATTTGCCAGTCCCCGCACCCTCCTCCCCCAAAAACGCAGGCCATGGTCTCCAAATCCTCGGTCTTGCCTGCTGTGGATAACTCGATTATGGCTATGGTTGAGACATGTTTATTGTCTGCTACCCCTCCTCTCACTAGAGCAGTCCAGAGCAAGATACCCTGCTTCCTTTACCAGGCCTCTGTTCATAGGACTGGCTCATCCACCCTCTCATTCTTGGCAAGGATGTCATCTGGCGAAAGGGCTCTCTACGAGACCCGAAAGTTCAAATCAGATGACCCTGAGGATGAAGATTACAACCTCCCTGCTGCTGAGATACGACGCCGGATGTGATCAGCGTCCCTCGCTACAAGATCCGCTACTCCTGTTCTGGGGCCAGGGTTTTTAAGGGCCATCAATGTCGATTAAAGACAAAAGAAAAAAATCGTTCCTGCCATCCCGGGCCTGCCCCTCGACATACATCACGTGCACCTGGCAATTCTCCCCTATGCGGGGCTCCCATCTACCATTCAGGCTACACTACCATCCTTATCTCCACTAGTAACAGAAGATATCCTGGCCACCTCTGAAGTATTGGTTCAGGACACTCCCATGGGCTTGGAAGAAGGATGTAACTCTGAAATGACTGGACTTGGTGATAACATCCATGTCCCCTCTCCAGCAATGGCATCATCACCACCAAGCTTTGACAGAGAATCGACGTCACCTGAAGGACAGCTGTTGGGCTCACGAGAAACCTCGCACGATGCCCAAATACCGTTAGAAGTTCAATTGCCAGATACCCAGCCTGAGGAAGCCTATACCACAGTGGCTCAGACAGACTCAATCATGGCAGGAGTATGCAAGATATTAGATGCAGGTAGGACTCTCTCTCCAGGACCCTGCTTGGGTAGTATAATTGGGTCTCTGTTGGAAGCTGGAAGACATCTGGTCTGGCAACACTCAGCCCCTCCTCTCCTCTGAATCTGGGTCGATTGAGGACGACATGGTACATGATATCTGGGCTTGGATGAACAATGGCATCGCATTTGGTAATGAAGCACCAGAGGGCAGAGTAAATTACTGGAGCTGGGTACACCTGTTGGAGCGGGCAGTAAAGACGCTAATAGATATTATTGGTAAGCAAGGAGAAGTGATAGAGACACTGCAAGGTAAGTTGTCCTCCCACCACTGATCCTTTTCAGTGGTGTACGATAATACCCCGTCTGTATTGTTAGAGACAACACCACCCCCTGGCCCCTCTAAGGGAAAGGAAACTGCTACGGCAGTCCCTACTACTAAGGCCTCCTTCACCGAGGTAGTGAAATGAATAGCGTATGTGCCCAAACCTTTCACCACACAAGAGAAACAGGCACCCTCTGCCCACCCCACATTGCCAGCATCCTTCCACCAGTCTAGTAGTGGAAGCTGCTCTAGTGAAGGGGGGGTAACTCTACGTGTAGCTCACAGGAGTGAAGGCAAATTGATATACTGGGAAAATGAGGACAGGGGGAGGAAGAAAAGAGAGAGGGAAGGAAAAGTGGTAGACACCTAAGCAGAGCTGCCAGAAGGAGAAGAAAGGCTGCCAGAGAATCTGTTAGCGAAAAGGAGACCGCGATCCCGGCCAAGACTCCGGGGAGGAGCACTGACAAACAAGAACTGGCTCCTATGGCTGCTGTAGCTGCTATTCCATCAGCTCAGTCAGGGCCCACAGCCATAGCCAGCATTAAAGTAACCGTAGTCCTGATGTGACAGGAGTACCTACGAGTTCTGAGAGGGCCTCCAGACCCACTCAACTCAGAACCAGCACCGCCACAGTCGTCGCCAACCACGGATGCCCGCAGGAGGCATATTACCATGCAGTTCACTACATACAAGGAGGTGGCCTTACCAGAAGGAGTTGGCATCAAGGGTATTAGAAACCGGATCAACCCGACCTTCTCCAATCAAGAAAAGATTTGTGGCAATGCCCCGTCCATCCATACCGGCAACATCCGGCCAGAGATTAGTTGTATCTTTCTGACCCTGGTGGGGCACTCAGTTACTGAATTAGGCAACCAGCTCGATAAGGCAAGGTATGACCTACTTAGAGAATTATTACTCCTGGAGTTTGAATTCCAAAAGAACCTGGAAAAGGTGAAGATTTTTGTCTCTGGTGCCTTACTTGTTGACACAAGGGGAGAATCAATATTGAGGGTTGAGGGATGGACTGGAAGCACAGCCTTTGATGGCCTCTGTACTGACTTGGAGCAATCCAACACTGGAGTAGTTACTGTTTCCCGACCAGATATTATAGGATCCATCCATGCCATGAGACAGGCCAATGCCACCACATATGGTATCCACTTCGTGGTTGAAAAGAATGAGGCTAACAGGGAAAGACTAGCCGAGAGAAAAGTTTGGTTAAGAAGAGGAGCCCGTAATGTCTGGGTATTTGAGGAACATAGACCCCTAAAGATTTGTTGTAAGTGTTTGGAGACTGGCCACTTTAAGGCAACATGTAGTCACCCAGCTCGCTATCGGTTCTGTTTTGGAGTACATTTCTTCCAGGAATATATGTGCAGCAAGCTTGGATGCCCTAGAGGCGTAGGATAGGCCAGTGGACATAATAGGAGACAATATTAGCTCTGTGATGGGATGGACCACTTCACCGGGTACGAACAGTGCCCCGGAGTCAGGTCATCACCACTAGCTGCATCATCCTTACTTCTAAAGCAGGGGGCGGCCTTACAAACGGAACCTGCTGAGGAACTGAAACAACAAGGAAGTCCGATAAGGAGGGCCCAAAGAAGATACAGCAGTCATAGACAGTCTCCAACACCACAGTTGGTTGAGATCAGCAGTGATGAGGAAGATGAGGGTCCCCCTCGTAAGTCGGATGAGACCAAGGGTAAAGAACTGGAATGCTCCTCCTCCTCTCGCTCCCCGGTGCATGGGATTTTAAAAACCACTGCCACCACCATACCCGGTTGGGAAGATACCTTTTAGACCACCCGGGGTCACGATAGTAGTGTCCCCTATACCTCTGGCCCTTGTGGCCTGAGTGGATCAGTTGAGGCCCCCTTTTAATAGTTATTACGACAATGGCATTAAATGTGAGGAGGAGTAGTCAGAATCAGGTTCTGGTGTTTGATTTATTTTCTTTTGTTGATTTATCTTTTATTGTTGAACCACCAGTTGACCTGGAGGGGCTACATGTACCTATAGATGTTAATGGGTGAGATTTGTTTTCCTTTGTTAAGAAGTCAGGTGTTGAGGTATTTGTTCAATCCCATATTTGTAGGATTTTTGACATGGTAAGGCATGGGGAGAGTAATGCCAGTATTGGTTATTGGAAGAAAGGGGTGAAGAGAGTGCTTGCTGGAGTTTACTTTCGACCTGGATATACTAAGGACCAATTTATCGGATGGTTGGACAAATTTGGAGAACCAGACATTGCGTTTGGTGACTTCAATGCCAGACACCAGGATTGGGACCCCAATGCAGACCATAACAACATGGGTGGATGATGGCTGAAGCAGTAGTTCATGGCCCCAACTCGCGATATGAATATGGTTCCCCCAACAGTGTCAATCTTTCGGGACGTTTCCAGAATCAACCTTTGCCTACACTGGGCAGCATACATTAGACATCAGTACCTAGATGCTGCTGGCTGTGAGCATAGTGCTCAAGCCTTTAAGTTGGCGGTTGACCTTCCTGATAACATCATGCGTAGGAGGCCAGCCTGGAAGAAGGTAGTGTAGAAAAAGATTGGGAAACAGTTGGACGCACTGCAAGAGGTGAATGATAAGAGGTTGTCTGAAGGAGTGAGATGGGTAGTGGATGCACTCCCATGGGCCTTTGTTGGTAGAGGCCAGTGCAAGTGGTGGATACCAGAGTTGGAAAGGATGAGGTTGGATGTGGCTCGGCTGCGTCGATACTCTAAATGAACTGCTGAACAGACGGAGGACTACAAGCTGGTCAGATGTGTTTACTGGGCATGCCTATTAAGGGCTAGATTTGAGCATATCAGGAAAACAATAGCTGAGAGCCAAGACCCAGATATTTTTAGATTGGCACGGAAGCTAGAGGCTAAGCGAAACCTCCCCTGCATGGCCCGCCCAGATGGGTCCTATGCTAATACACATTCAGACATTAGTGACCTGATTGCACAACAGTTGTTCCCGGTCAACCCCACCCCTTGGGAGGATTCAGAGATCAATATGGACAGTGCTCAAGAACTGAAAATTGCCCTTACTAGGTCCCCTACGAATACAGGCCCAGGAGAGGATGATATTGGCTACCCCTTCCTGCGGTTTTGGAAGTGGAGAGATACAGCAATGTTGAAGCACCTGGTTGACTACAGGTTATGGCACAATATCTCAGACTGGCATAGAGCTGAGGTTGTACTCATACTCAAGCTGGACAAACTCAGGTATGATATCGTGAAGTCTTGGAGAATGATACATCTCCTCCCGATACCTGCAAAGTTTGCAGAGCACGTGGTCCTGCTAAGAGTGGCCACCTGCCTTGATCTGGTAGAAACACAGTTTGGGTCTCGACAGAAGCGCGGTGTTCATGATGCCATAGTAGTAGTTTTTGAGTTCCTATGGCATAACAAGGGGTACAAACAACTAATATTGTTAATGGATGTCGAAGGGGGGTTCGATAATATTGATGTCGATCTCCTGTCAGATTTTCTTGTGGCTCGAAGATGCCCCGTGTACCTGTGCCAGTGGATCCGGCACTGGACTTCCTGTTGGTCGGTTTAGTTTCGCTTCAATGGGTGCATCTCTCAGCCCTACCATGTCAGTAAAGGAGTGCCTCAGGGCTCGCCTCTTTCTCTGTTCCTTTTTGGTGGGTACATGGCAGATATATTCAGGCCATACATGCGATACTCCCCAGGTGTGCGACAGCTGGTGATCTCATAAATTGATGATAGGGTTATCATGGTAGCGGCAGAGTCCTGTAAAGTGGCCCAATACCACGCAGGAGAGATATTTGCAGACTGTGATCACATAGCCAGGGCCAGGGGGATGGGGTTTAGTCCCCTCAAGACCAAGTGGATTGGATTTAGGGATAAGGCATGGGGGGAGAAGGAACTGATGGGAGAAATAGTATTGCTATTGCAGGACTTACGGGTTCTTGGATATAGATTTAATGTATTTCTTAACTTTTCCTCTCATGTAAAGCATTGGTTAGAAAGGGAGTTAGGGGTTAGGAGTAGGATTTCGGCGTTGAGGAGGAGATTTGGAAGTGTTGGTAGATTAGGAGAGTGGGAGATTTACTATTTAGTGCAGGCAGCCTACCTTCTGACTGTCTACAATCAACTTGAGTTTATAACTGACCATGCGTCATATGTAAAGCAAATTCAGGTTCACGTCAATGACTGTCTCTGATCAGTGTTTCAAACGCATATGAAGCTGGCAAACAATATCCTGTTAGCCGAGTTCAGGGTACTGCCCGTTGCTGTTCAGGGAAGGTACCTACAATGGAGGTGTTACAGCCAGTTTATCAATTATCAATACTGTGACCAGCATCCCTGGTTTGCGGAAATACGGTTGGAATGGAAAGAGGAGGGCATGGTAGCACATCGGCAGATTTCAGATAAAGAGCTTACCTGCCGCCCAGCAGTTTCAATTGGGAACAGTAAGGTGGTAATGGCTGCACGCTACCGTGCACTGTACATGGACCTCTGTGCATCTTCGGATATAATGATATACACGGATGAGTAAGGGAGCTCTGAAGGAGGTGGCATGGCCTGGGTGGTTTTAGAGAAAGGAACCTTGACCCAAGTTGACGGGTACTCGGTTCCCCCATCTTAGAGCATTGTAGAATGCGAAGTGTTCGCTGTTATGTGTGCCCTCCAATACGCTCAGAGTATGGCCACGGGGCATCCAATCTATATGTTTCTAGACTGCGTGCTGGCCCTAATCACTGTGGACAATATGTTTGCAGATGGCAATTCAGTTGAGTTGTGGGAGGTAATGGTACCCTTGTTGAATACATTCTCATACATTAGTTTCAGTTGGGTCCCCGGTTACATGGGCATTGATGGCAACAAGATGGTCGACCTGAAGGCTAAAGCCCGCGTTGGACACCCCTTATGCCTGCTACCTTAGGAAGGAGCAAGTTTCGGGGTTGGTCATACCGCCCTGGCTCATGAGCTTCGTAAAGAGGAATGGGGAACCTGGTACGCTAGGGAAAGGCATGAGTATTATGCCCTGAAACTGAAAGCACCCGGGCACCTCCGAGGCCTTACCCAGATAGATTCCTATGTTTTGATAAGAATCCACAGTGGAACAGACATGGTTGGCCATGACAGCTGTAAAGGGAGAGAAGACAGACGCCACTGGACTGAGTGCCTCTGTTATACTAGAGACCGTCCTGCTGGTAAAGACTTGTATAAAGATTCACCAGTCTCAAGATGGAAATGTTGGTGGGTAGATCATCAGTAGTTGGGCCTGAAAATCCCTCATCATATTGGGGTCGCAAATGGGGAGCTAGGTGTGGCAGGTCACCTCTTTGATAGCATACTGATGGTAGAGAGAAGTTGTAGGACAGTATCGGTAAGGGTTCCTATCACTTGCACCCGGTGTAAGAGAAGACATGACGGTAGCAGCTGCGTTTTTCCTGGTGAGGTGACACTGCCAAAGAAGTGGTTCTTTTTGCCTGACCAGCATTGGTGTGAGTGTCCCAGCTGTGGTACGATCATTTCCACTATGGCCACCAAGAAACACGCCACTTTCACGGAACGTTTCGAGAAAGGGTCCTGGTGCTTACAGATATGTCATGATTGATTTTGGCATTCTCAACACCAAGAGTAGGATGAGCTGAACTTGATAATATGGACATCGGTGGTTTTGAGTTAGGCTAAGGTGAATGGATTGTTAAAGAAATCCTGCTGCATCTTTTGTAGTTTGGTGTTAGTGGAAGGGTACTTGGATCTGGGGTTGCATTATAAGAGGACAAAGAGATGTTGGGATAGACTGTATGTTTCCTTTGTTGAGTTTGTAGAACAAATTGTATTGGAGGCGGATAGGGGTGAGGGTATGAGATGGTGGCTGGATAGCGAGGTGAGAAGACGGGTTAATCCAGGATGGTACTAGTTGCAGCGAGCGCCTGTGAGCCCACATAGGTAGTGATTTTTGGATTTATGTTTGGAAGGAGCAGTTGCGAGGCGGAATGAGTCCACGGTAGTGTATTTTTAGATAGTTTGTTTTTTTATGGGGTGTGGGGGAGACTAGTCATGTGCCAGTGTTGGTAGTACTAGTATAAATAAAATTAGATTGAATTCTACGTACTTTTCCTCGTCCTTACCGTCGCTTCGTCTCGAGTGTTGCTTTCGCACCCACGAGGGCCCTTGATACCTTTGATTCTGGAGGAGATATCTGAGTTCACTCAGTAGCTCCTGAGATTCTTAGTGTTAAGGTCTGTTGACATTGCATAGCAGATTACCTGTATGCTTCTCGTTTCGTTGCCTGCTGGTTATTTCAAGATGCTGGTACTTCGAGCTATTCATTATGGTTGCTTATGAGACCCTTTCGGTAAAGCTTCTTCTGCTCCCAGTCTATAGTCTACTCGTAGAGTTTGCCTTCAATTGGGGGGGAGAGAATATTGTGTTTAGGGGGATCACCCATGTCGTTCTTTGGGCCAGCTCATTGTTATTAGGTTTTAACGGGGTCCATAGTTCTCACGATACAAATCGCCCTTGGGTTAGACTGATGACCTTGCCAAGTTCAACTCATTGTACTGGCCGCATCATTCTTCTGGTAGTAGGGTGGTGCCCACCCAGCCCCTCCCTGTTTCATTTTCGTTTCTATGGTTGGAATCTTACGGTGTTGTTTATCACCATTCCCTTGGAGTTTTTGTTCTTACAGTATTTACAGTGGTTCAGTCAGGTGTCTTCTCCTTACCTTGGTGTGGATAGCTTTGACCCTGAAAGTTCTTACCCTCTGGTGTGATTATTGTTGCTACCTGGGGTGGTGTGAGACGATTGGCTGCCAGACACTCACGTTGTCTGTACAGTTGGATGGTTCGGTTATGGATTGTGGTTGGCAGCTTTACCCATTGTAAGTGGGGCCTACCTTCAATTTGTCTGCTTCTGTTCGTTCGCCCTCCCCCCTTCATATCGTAGCAGTTGCGGGTGCCTCTTGCCCATCGTTCAGTCTATGCTTGTTGCCGGACCTGTGACGCTGGCTTTGGCCAGCTCTGCCCACTTTTTCCTGGCTTTGTTGGACTTTAGTTCGACTGAGTTGAACACTATGGCTGGTGCCAGTGCCTTCAGGTGTTGGTACTGCCTATTTTGTGGCTCACAGCAGTGGCTAGGGGGTTCCTCTCGGCTTCAAGGTGCTGGAGGATGGGGCTCTGTTAGTGTGACCAAGACTACTGGCTGACTGATAGGGATAGGTATGGCTGTCCTGTGGCTATCAGATGGTTGATCTGTCTGAGGTGCTGGGGGGGCTGGATGGGCTCTGTGGCGTCTGGCATGCGGGGCTTGAGGGGGGCTGACTGGGGGGGGAGAGGCACCTGTGAGCACTGGTCAGGCCTGCATCAGATTGGGTGAGGTCCAATTAAGTGTTTTCAGTTAGGCTTGGGCAATTTGGTGAAGCTGCTGAGTGCTGTAAAGCTCCCCGATGGACTAGCTGGCTGACAGCCACCTATGCGGATAGTGGATTGCAACCATCTGGTTAGACTTGTTTGGGCCTTGTACACTGAGTTTTGTGGGGTTTGTTTAGTTTCCTTGGTTTGGCTACGGGTTTGGCGGGAGGAGGCATGGCACTACGGGTAGGAGATAGGCCCCACTGACCTTCATGGTCTGTTACTACTACTATGTATTTTTTAGGTTTGTTGTTTTGGTTGAGGGACAGCGAGTAGGTACAGGTCCTCCTCACATGTACACTCTTCGGAGGCAACCAGCAAAGTGTGTTCATAGGGTCAATGGCCTGGCATGCGGGTGCGAGAGGTGGACATGTTGGTTGCCTCCTCCCTGCCATCGTGTCACCTGTAGGTTTAGTTTGTGTGTTTGTTGGTTTTCTAATATAGTGGAGGTTTCGCAGGACGGTTTTCAGACTGGGTGGTAGTGATTTTATGTTTGTTGGACCAGGAATCTGGTCGGGTTGGTCTTTTGCTTGGCTTCAGCTATACTTAGTACTGGTTGGCTTCATACCAGAGGAGCTATGGACTGGGACTGGAGTGGGTACTTGGTTGTTTGATGGCCTTGTAATTAGTTCTCGTGCAGACATGACTCACGGATGACAGGTACGTGGCCGTAGACTTAGTTAGCTTGGGATTAGTAGTATACTGGTTAGCGGTATACCTGTACCAGCGGGGGCTCATGGTATGCCAGTGTTGGCAGAACGAGTTTAAATAAAATTAGATTAAATTCTTAGTACTTTTCCTACTTATTATGATAATGAATATAAAACACCTTTAGGTTCTTTATCATTATCACAACGTTTATTATTGTTACGTCAAAGAAAGCTCTTCACGAATGAGAGTTAGAGAAAGCTTACGATAAGGATTCCGGATAGAAGACAAAGGTCTTGTACTATGAGTAACATAGGCAGAGGCCTAGTGCTATCCTAAGATTAAGCAAAGAGAAGGAGAAGAAGAGAGGTATCGTTCCCCGTTACCAAGCGCTAACTATCTAAAGCGAGATCATTCCATTACAAAGCGTCACCTCGAGTGACGCCAAATATACAAGACCGCTTCCTTCAACCCAGACAGGAAAGGAGATATCGACATCAACGATCAAAACCTTAATCCAGGAGGATTTAGCGACGCCCTGGATCACGTTTCAGCAGAGCCCTCAAGGGCAGTAAGTCCAGTAACCGCTGTGAATGGATCACCTGTCGATAGCTTACCTATAGGAACTCCATGACAAGAAAGATTTTGGGATCAGTAGTACCTTAGCCACCAGCCCTAGCAGCTCCGGCACCAGGTATCAGTGTACTTGGAATGACTGAAAATCACTTTTAAACATTTCTGGCAGCCACAAGAAATACCGGACAAGAGAATATCCAACAGCCAAAAGCCAAATAACCAGACACATTTGAAGGAGCTGAAGATAAACTGCGAATATTCTTAGCACAATGTGAAGGATACTTTGCGGTCAAGGGGTATATGGAGAAAATCACAAGGAGATTAAGATTCCCTTTGTGGAATCTCTATTGAGAGAACACGCGGGATAATGGATCATACCTTTCCAAAATAGAAGGAAACAAAGAAAATAGGTCACCTATGCGGAATTCAAAGCAACTCTTTTTGAACAATTTGGCAATCCCAACACCAAAGAGATTACGAGAAGAAAGTTAGAAAAGCTCCAACAAGGAAAACAGACTTTTTCGATACACTGGAATGAATGTCAACTATTGGAATGTGAGGCAGAATTTGACAATGCTACGTTCTATATCATTCTGCTAAGAAACTGCAGGGAGAGGCTGAAAGAAACATGGGAAATTTTTAACCTGTACTATACCACATCAGAACAATTTGCAAGATGGGCAATCGACAAGGAAAGCAAACTGAACATGGTTCAGAACAATTCACAAAACACCATAGCACATAGGCTGATCGGATCGTTGAGGAATGTGGATGGAACTTTCAAACTAGTAGTAGCAAGTCACGAAAGCAGTACATTACTACTAGGTGAACCAATGGAATTGGACAAATCAAGAGCAGTACCAGCCATGAACCTATCCAAAGAAGCACATACTGGAACGATGAATGGGAAACTCTACTGCAGGTGCGGGAAAGCAGGACATCAGATACCAGAATGCCAAAGCCGACCTGACAATGGATACTAGGTGATAAAGGTGGCTGGAAACAATCGCTTCCAATTTCAGAAAAGGAGCAACATCCGCAAGATGATTGCCGAGGACTTATCAGTGGAAAGAAGTGAGGGTCCCCAGTAAAAGGTGGTCTGGGAGACCCAAGATACGGACATGGAAAACCCAACAAGTTAGCAAACAACTATACGGTACTGCACGTACAACATAGAGAAGGAGATGGAGATCATATGATGATCAAAACAAAGATATACAATGAAAAGCATAAAAAGACAATGACATGTGCAATGCTTGACCCAGGTGCAACCGAAAATTTCATCGAAAAGAGAATCTGTGACAAATATGGCCTCAATATCAAAGAAACAAAGAAAGCGAGACAAGTCTACCTAGCAGATGGAAAGCCAAGCGCAATGGGTCCTATAACCCACACAGCAGAAGTACCTATGGACATTGACAGCTATAGGGAAATAGCAATCTTCCAGGTAGCAGACCTCAAGAACCATGAAATAGTACAAGGAATGCCATGATTCTGTAGACACAACCTGACAATGAATTAGAGTGAGAACAAAATGACCTTCACCAGTGAACTATATGCAACATAATGCCTCAACAGTTCGCCAGTGGTCTGCTCAACACCAGTACTAGAAGCAGAAGAAGAAACTTTGCATATAAAGTTCGCTGAGATACAGCAAGACAAGAGAGTCTGGATACACAAACTGGACCAAGGGGCAAAAGTACCTACCAAGGGTTCGAAGAGAGCAGCAGGACATGACCTGTATGCCAACGTGAGAATAAAGATACCCGCCAATGGGCAGGCAATAATTGCAACAGAAATAGCCATTGGACTACCAGATAGTACCTGTGGACAGATAGCACTCCACAGTAGTCTAGCAGTCAAACATTGACTTATGACCAATGCCAGGGTAATCAATGCTGACTACACTGGTAAAATAAAAATAGTCATGGCCAACCTGGCTCAAGAGGACTATGAAGTCCAGAAAGGTGATAGAATTGCACAATTGATTATTGAAAAGATCAATGATGAAGACCTACACGAAGTAGATTAACTGGAGGAAATCAGAAGAGGAGACAAGGGGTTCAGGAGCATGGACCAAACCCAGCCCAATACAACAGGAAGAGTTGAGATCAAAGAGATCACAGCACAAGCCTTCGGAAGGTACTATCGAAGGAGCAACACTACAGGAATTCTCAAATGGACATATGAAGACAAAAAAGTGGTCCTAGCAAAAATCAACATCAACACTGAGCTAGCAATCCAAGATAAAAAGTATCAGAGCAACAAGGGATGGAAAGAATTGATTCCAAAAGAATATCATCAATTCACGAATCTATTCCAAGAAGAGGAAGCCACTGGGCTACCACCCAGAAGACCAGGAATAGACCATGAGAATCAGCTGGACAAGGATGAAAAAATAGGAAAAACGAAGGAAATTCCCTACAAGAAGCTATGCCCTCTAGAAGAGGCAGAACTAGAGGAACTCAGAATGTACATTGAGCAAAACTTGAATAGGGGATGGATTAGAGACTCCTTTACATCAGGAGGATCTCCTATACTCTTCATCAAAAAGAAGAATAGAAAAATGCAACTCTGTGTAGACTACAGCGTTCTCAATTTAGTTCCCAAGAAAGATAGATACCCACTGTCCTTGATTGCAGAAGCATTAGACAGATTACGATGGGCTAAATACTTCACCAAATTAGACATCAAAGATGCATACACAACATATGGTTCAAAGTAGGAGACGAATGGAAAACCACATTCACCTCACGATATGGAATGTTTGAATACCTGGTTATGCCCTTTGGGTTAACTAATGCACCGCTTCATTCCAACGATTGATTAACAAGGTACTAAACAAGTACGTCAACATATATTGCATCGTATATCAGGACGATGTTCTCATCTATTCAGAAGATATGCAACAACATCAGAAGGACGTCAGCAACATTATGGCTATGATACAGGAATCAGGAATGAAGATCAAACCAACACAATGTGAATTCTATAAGGAAGAAACCGAATACCTTGGGTTCATCATCAACCGAAGAGGAGTCAAGGTCGATCCAGTCAAAATGGCAGCAATATAGGATTGGGCAAAGCCCAACAACAAAACAGACATTCAATGCTTCAGAGGATTCTGCAACTTTTATCGAAGGTTCATAGAGGAGTTTAGCCAGCTTGCAAAACCAGTCTATAACCTAACTAAGAAAGACAAGAAATGGGAATCAGGAGAAATAGAACAAAAAGCATATGATGCAATTAGAATATACCTGACATCAGCACTAATACTGGTTCTTTTCGACCCAAATTGAAGGACGATGATTGAAACAAATACCTCGAGGTATGTATGCTCAGGCATACTATCACAACAATGCGAAGACAGAAAATAGAGGTCAGTATCTGACTGGTCTAAGACAATGACTCCCATGGAATACAACTATAACTTTGCGAACAAAGAACTATTTGCAATAGTTCAGGCATTAAAGGAGTGGAGGAGATACATTCTGAACAATGACCATCAAGTCTAAGTTCTCACCGATCACAAAAGTCTGGTCCCATTCCTGACTAGGAAGGAGTTAAACAACCGTCAGATAAGATGGATAGAACAACTCAGCAAATACAACTTCAAGATTGAATACAGACCAGGAAAAGAGAGCGGAAAGCCTAATACTGTCACAAGGATTGCAAGAGACAAACCACAAACAAAAGATGACGAGAGGATTAAACAGAAAACATGGACGCTGTTACCAAGAGCCTACTTCCAGGCAATAGAAGTTATCGAATTCACATCTGAGGAAGAACAAGGAATCAAGAAGGCAATAGAAGAAGACAAAACAATTTGGGAAATAAGGAAAGCATTCAAAGAAGGAAAAAATAAAATAAAAGGAATTGCTCTATGTTTATGCTAATGGGAAGATGGAAACATGTAGTACGATGGAAAACAGTGGATTCCAGAAGAAGAAAAGATAAAGATGAGCATCATATGACAATACCACGATATCTCAATGGCAGGATATGGAGGTTCAGTGAAAACAACAGAATTGATCAAAAGGTTATTCTATTGGCCAGGACTACATGAGGATATCAAAAGCTATGTCAAAAGTTGCGACATATGCTAAAGGATAAAAGGAGCTAAACATGCACCTTACAGATTACTGAAATCAAATGAAGTTCCCGAATGACCCTGGGGAACAATTACTATGGATTTCATCACGGACCTACCACCATCTGAACAATGCAAGAGTATCCTGGTTGTGGTGGATCACCTGACAAAAATGAGTCATTTTATTCCAGTCAGAAAGAATAAGGATACGAGGGATTTTAAACAAACTTTCTTGCAAGAGGTTTTCAGACTGTATGGCGTTATAAAGAATATCATTACTAATCGAGAAACATTGTTCACATCACCATTGTAGAAAAAAGTAATAGGAGAAATGGGGATACAAAATTGGCTGAGCACTGCATTTCACCCACAAACAGATGGATAAACAGAATGGGTAAATGCAATCCTCGAACAATTTTTACGGGTGTACGTCAATTATCAACAAGACGATTGGTATAAGCTGTTATCAATGGCGGAATTTGCATACAACAATGGAAAACAAGAAATAATAGGTACTACACCCATCTTTGCGAATTACAGACAACATCCACAAATTCAGGCCACATATCATATGATTAACAGCATAATACTGGATAAGACAGACATGGGAAAACTACATGAAACATTACAATACGAAATGAGTCAAGCACAGCAACGGCAAAAAGAATAATACAAGAAGTACGGCAGACCAGATCCAAACACACAACCAGGTGACATGGTGTAGCTACTACCAAGCAATATCCATACAACACAACCATCAAAGAAATTAGAATACAAGAAAATTGGACAATTCCTGATACTGAAACAAGTGGGTAACCCAGCTTATAAGCTCGATCTTCCCCCCTCAATGCGAATATACAACACATTCCACATCTCACTCCCTGAATTACACAGCAATAATATGTTTTCTACACAATCAATTATTCCTCCTCCTCAGGTTGAACTCGATGGAGAACCAGAATATGAACTAGACAAAATAATCAATTCCTGCTTCTTCTATGGTAACCTCCAATACTAAGCCAAGTGGACAAGTTATTCACCCGAACACGATAAAACTTGGTATTACACATACGACTTCAAAAACACACAAGATGCCCTCTCAACCTTCCACCAGCGATACTCAGACAAGCTCAGCCCAGGTGATGATGACGTTCAACCAAGACAAAGGTGAGGGAAAACCTTCCGCACTGTTGTAACCACACTAGAGCAGGGGTGATAGCCCCTCTTAAATCACACCAACCAGCCCCGAATACTCATTCATGGGGCCGACCGACAAAGAACTCAAGGAGAGGGAAAAACAAGCGCAGCATAATGCCTTGTCATGGACGGTATGCTATGATGACAGATGTCAAACACACTTTAGCGACAAAGAAGGCGCGGGATGGTTCCTGAGAAAATGTCAGAGGTGTGGTCCATACCTGATTCACGTCCTGAAGTATTGGCAACAATGCTTCAGAAACAGGTAAAGAATGTACAGGGTGAAGAAAATCTCTGCGTGATACTACTCGCAGAAGGACAGGAGTAAGAAAAGGTTGGAAGAAGAGGATGCCAAGAAGGCTGGGGCTATAGAGACATGGCCCAGGGAGGGAGGGGCCCTAAACTCCTCTGCATATACAGAACTGGATGCCAGGAGCCTACATAGGCAAATCTGAGGACTCCGAGAACAACTTGGCAGGGCCGAGGCCACAATTTCAGCAAACGCCAAAATGATTGTAGAGCTAAGACAGCTGAATGATAGCCAGTGGCACACAATTGAGATTGTAAACCTGACCTTAGAGTCAGTAAGAATGAGATGGAGAACGACAGATGAAAAGTTCCAGAAGCTGAGAAGGACCATACGTCCGACTGGACTGGAACTATTGAAACAAGGAGAAAAAGCCTGATGGGACTCAGGCTTAGTGGGAGGGGAACTAATACCACAAATGTGGTTTGGCATGGAAAATGTTTTCATATGACGCATAATTATAAGTCATAGGTATGTTATTGTTTTACACATATGTCACATTTAAGTCATATCATGCGATGGATTGATAGGTTTCACACATGACTTGCATATGAGTCATGGGACGTGCGCCCAGCGAGTATGCCTTGCGATTGTGCCTTGCAGGTATGCCTTACACATATGATTCATGTTTAGCATATAACCTCATTATGAGGTCATGGGTTTTGAGTATGTAACTCATTCAGAGTCATATGACTTGTTTATTGTGTTATGATTGGTTTATGAGTTTTCGCACATGATCTTGCTACGAGGTCCTGGGTTTTGAACAAGTGACTACTTTGGTCATATAACTAGTTTGTTATGATTTGGTTTCACACATGTGACCACTTTGGGTCACATGACTACAGGCGGGAAGAACACTATATAAGGAGGCTGGTATGGCCAAGGAGAATAGGTTCTCCATGCTTTGTTCTAAGTACTTTTCCTCATTCTCACCAGCGCTTCACCCTGCACATTTCTGTCGCACCCATGATGGGCCTTAATGCCTTAGATTCTGGTGGAGATATCTGAGTTTGCTCAGTAGTTCCTGGGGTTCTTAGTGTTGAGGTCAGTTGGCGGTACATGGCAGATTACTTGTTTGCTTCTCGTTTGGTTGCCTGCTGATTATCTCACGATGCTGGCACTTCGAGCTACTCATTGCGGTCGCTTACGAGCCACCTTTGGTAAAATGTCTTCAGCTTCCTGTCTATCACCTACTCGCAGGTTTCACATTCAATTAGGGGAGATTGAATATTTTGTTTGGGAGGATCCCCTGTGTCGTCCTCTGGACCAGCTCATGTTTCTTGTTGGGTTTTAACAGAGTCCTTAGTTCTCATGATACAAAACTCCCTTAGGTTAGATTGATGACCTTTCCAAGTATCAACTCATTGTACCCACTGCATAATTCCTCATTTGGCAGGGCGGTACCCCCCTGGCTCCTCCTTGTAACATTTTTGTTTCTACAGTCAGAATGCTACGATGTTGTTTATTACCGTTCCTTTCGAGCTTTGTCCTTGCAGCATTTACAGTGATTCAGTCAGTTGTCTCCTTCTCGCCTTGGTGGAGATGGCTTTGATCCTGAAAAATCTTACCCCTTAGTGTGGTTTTTCATTACTGCCAGGGGTGGTGTAGGACGATTGGCTGCCAGACACTTGCATTGTCTGTGTATTTGGGTGATTCAGTTGCGGAGTATGGTTGGCAGGTTCACCCATTGCAAGTGGGGCCTACCTCCTCGTTGTCTGCTTCTGTTCGCTCGCGCTCCCCCTTCATGTCGTGTCAGTCGGATGTGCCTCTTTCCCATCGTTTGGTCTGTGCCTACTGCTGGACCTGTGAGGCTGGCTCTGGCTGGCTCTGTCTACTCTTTTCCAGCTTAGTTGGACTTCTGTTCAACTGGGCTGGATGGTGTGGCTGATGCTGGTGCCTTCGAGTATGGGTAATACCTTCTTTGTGGCTCCTGACTATGGTTAGTGGGCCCCCCTCGGCTGCGAGATGCTGGGAGTTGGGGCTCCATTGGTAAGGTAAAGACTAGTGGCTTCCTGATGGGGCTAGGTATAGGCTATCCTGTGGCTATTAGATGGTTGATGTGTCTGAGGAGCTGGGAGGCTGGATATGCTCTGTGGCATCTGGCGTGTAGGGCTTATAGGGGGCTGATTGTAGGGGGAGCGGCCCCTGCAAGTACCGGTCAGGCCTGGATCAGGTTGGGTGAGGTTTAATTATGTGTTTCAGACCCAGCTTGGGCTGTTAGGCGAAGCTACTAAGTACTGCAAAGCTCCTCGATAGATCAATGGGTTGATGGCCACCTGCACAGATAGTGGGTTGAGACCACCTGGTTGGACTTGTTTGGGTCATGCGCATGGGGTTTTGGGGGGTTTTTTTGGTTTCTTCAGTTTGGCTATGGGTTTGGCAGGAGGAGGCATGACATCACGTGTGGGAGATAGGCCCCCTCTGACCTTTCTTTGTCTGTTACTACCTCTATGTATCTCCTATGTTTATGATGTTCTAGTTGAGGAACAGGCAGTGGGTACAGATCCTCCTTACCAGTTTGCTCTACGGAGGCAACCGGCAAAGTCGGTTCATAGGATCGATGGCCTGACATGCGGGTGCAAGAGGTTGACATGTCGGTTACCTCCTCTCTACCCTTGTGTCCCCTGTAGGTTTAGTTTGTGTGTTTGTTTGTTAGTTTTCTACTGTGGTGGAGGTTTTGTGGGATGGTTTTCAGACCAGGTTCTAATAATTTTATGTTTTTTAAATGAAGAACCTGGTCGTGTTGGTCTTTTGCTCAGCTTCGGCTATGCTTAGTGCTGGTTGGCTTCATACAAGAGGGGCTACGGACTTGGACTGGTGTGGGTACTGGGTTATTTGATGGCCTTGTAATTAGTTCTCGTGCAGGCATGACTCAGGGATGGCAGGTACGGGGCCGTAGACTTAGTTAGCTTAGGGTTAGTGGTATACCAGTTAGCGGTATCCCTGTCCCAGCAGGGGCTCGTCGTATGCCATTGTTGGCAGTACGAGTTTAAATAAAATTAGATTAAATTCTAAGTACTTTTCCTACTTATTACTTTAACTAATATAAAACACCTTTAAGATCTTCATCATTATCGCAACCTTTATTGTTACGCCCAGGAAAGCTCATCACGAAAGAAGAGTTAGAGAAAGTTTACGATAGGCATTCCTAATAGAAGACAAAGATCTTGTACTATCGGCAATGTAGGCAGAGGCCTAGTGCTATTGTATGATGAAGGAAAGAAGAAGGAGAAGAAGAGAAGTATCATTCCCCATCGCCAAGAACTAACTATCTGAAGCGGAATCGTTACAATTGCCTTTAACCTGCATTAGTGTACTAGAAGTAAAGATCTAATAGGATTATAGAGTACCCAGTATCATGGTTAAGACCCCCACATCTTTCAAGACCAAAAAAAAAAAACACCTCGAACTAAAAAAGGTTTTGTGCACAAGGGAACGTATTTTCACCTTCAAAGATCTCAACACAAAGGGAAATACTGAACAATAACAACAATACCATAGAATATCATGATGCCATGCGATTACTCTGAAAGCACCATTTGGACGAAAGATGAGACCAAGAGCCTTATTCAATGGTTTGAGAATCCAGAAAATCTTCAAAAAATCAATAAGAGATATGGTATCACCAAGAAAGCTGTTGTAAGTAAGATTGCAACTCGAATTCCTACCAATGAATCTGTTAAGGTCGAATATAAATACGACAATCTGATGAAAGACTACCAAGCTACAGCAAATCTGAACAATCAGAGCGGATGGGGTTTATCCATACAGGGTTTAGATGAAGGAAGACAGAGTTTACATGGTATAATAAAACGTTTTATTTTTCTTCCTTCTCCTAATTATTTATACTAGTATACTATAAATTACCAGTTTCAATATTCTTTCTTACAAGAAATTATAATATCAGATTCACTAATTAAAAATATCAACAAACAAACTACTTTCACGCTGTCCATATTTCTTCTGCCTGGAGAAGATACTGGGGAATTGACCTAATATACGTCCACCTGTCTCTTATGACTCCGGCCTCGATCCAGTTACTACTGCTGCTACCATTGATCAATTATTGGTAGCTGTAGTCCCTACCATGACTACTACAATGAGTGATGAGCTTAACAGGTTCCAAATTCCAAGTCTTGGTAATATTGGAAAGAAGGAGGAGGAAGTCACAAGCGGTGTAAGTCGAAGTGTGGAGGAGAGGGAGAATTGGTGTAACGTGTTCGCAAGGTGCTAATCACGTTATTGGTAAAGATACGATAGTTGGCAGGTGGCCTGCTCTTCCAGAGAGGAGGCGAGAGCTGAGAACTAAAGGAGGCTTCATGGGCGTACTGAGGAACAAAGAAGTAACTGTTCAACCAAGTATATTGAAATACTGTCTGTCGAAGTCTGCCTTTTCTATCGTAGAAACAGGCAGTCTTTAAATACACAAATCTGTTCATGTCTAGCATGAACGAAACTAATCAAAGGTATCAATTGATACTCTTTGGTAAAATTCCTTAAGTATCAAAAACGATACTTAAAACATAAAACAAAACCAAGTATCAAACGATACTTAAAACAAACCAAGTATCAAAGCGATACTTAAAACAAACCAAGTATCAAAGCGATACTTAAAACAAAACATAAAACAAAACCAAGTATCAAACGATACTTAAAACAAACCAAGTATCAAAGTGATACTTAAAACAAAACATAAAACAAAACCAATAACCGAGTACCCGTACCGGTTACAATTGGGGTAGAGAAATTGGAGAGGAAGTTGTTGTTGTTGAATGGTACGTCAAGGAACAAGCAGCACAGGTGATAGATACTTCAGACTTTATTCAAGCTACAGCTCCTCGAGAATCCAGAAAATGACGATTTCCAGAAATTTTACTAGTCAATAGAGAGGAGAACACATCATCTTTGGGGATTCAAAGAAAGAAAAGAAGTAGATCAAATGCCCTTGTAGAAGCAGTTGGTATACTTGCTTCAGCAAAGGCAGAGGGAGAACACAAAAAGTTTGACTTTTTCAATCGGCATCTTCGACAATAAGGGAAACTATGAGAAAGAGAGATTGAATTGAAAAGAGAAAAGTTAGAAGTAGAAAGGGAACGGATCAAAGCAGAACAATGTCGAACTGATTTACTGTTCCTTCAGCTTCAAGGAACATTGGAGAATCAAAATGCTGGTGGTAGAGGCAATTTTGGAGAGTTCAATTAGAATTATTTTGAGTAAGATGTAATGTTTGAATATATAAAAGTTGTACTATTTTGAATTATTATTTCTATTTTCAGCTAATGTTATATGTTTTACTATTGATTGTTATTTTGATTATTTTTGTTTTTATTTCATAGTTTGTGTATTGTTTCATTAATTACATTCTGTTTAAAAAATATTCACATATTCTGTTTCTCCATTCTATTCCAGCGTAATGTTCAGCTTCAACTCCTAATACCTCATCCTCCCAGTCTTCATTATTCTCTATCTTATAATCTTCTTCTATTCTTTGTAGTAGCCACCACTCCTCATCATCTTCAATATCACAAAGAAAATTATGTAATACTATACAGGCCATTATCCAAGCAACTACTCATATATGATCATTTGAATTAGTTATCTTGATTGGTATTTCTCGTGAAGAACATCACCTGTTTTTTAAAACACCGAAGGCATGCTCAACCTTAATGTGTGTCTCTACTAGCTTTCTATTGAAATCCTTATACCCTCCCACTTCCCAGCTCGCAAGTGGTTCTTTATATGGTATTACACAGCAAGGTATAACTTGATACACCTTGTTTGCGAAAATATACTTGTCTCGTCGTGAAAAAAATAGATTAGGCTGTTTGAAAAATGATGTTCGACAAAAGGCTGTTGGATCAGCAACTGAGGCAGGAAAGCCACTCGAGAAAAAGATGAACTTCCATTTGCTATCACAGATCCCTTATATATTTAATGCATATTTCTTTTTTCTATTGAAATATGTCTTGCCATGGTATAATAAACCGTATTGCAGTACCATATCTGCACCATCTAAAAAGCTGACACATCCTGGAAACCCACTATCTCTTTCTATCCCAATTCTCATATCCTGAAATTGAATACTAGCTGAATCTGGCCATTTGATAAGGCATGGAAGGAGTCAAACAAGAGCAGAAATACTGCAATTACAGTATAGTCTTGCAGTTCCTTCACTAATACCCAAATGAGCAGCTCCACGAACAGTGGATGTACCATTAAAGCCCATAAAGTACAGAGCTGTTGCTAACTGTATGGTGGGAGAGGTTTGAGGATTATTAGAGTTGTTTTTAAAAATCGGATCATTGCGAATAAGGGAGAATAGTTGATTGAAAGAGTCTTGTTTCATCCGAAAAAATGCCATAAATCTATCTTCTGATATCATATAAATCTAATATATATTAATTTCAATTCTTTTTCCTTAAAAGTAGTCTATATTTGATTTATTACATACATGATAATTAAACATGTACTCAGTACGTGGTATTGGGTCTCATAGCATAAAATACTGCATCATTGGTATCCCAAGTCCAAGAAACTCAATAATCTCCATTTCTGACTCCCCTATCACCTCTTCCCCTCCACCAAGACATAGTTCTAGCCCATTGTTCCCATCAAGATTTATTATCACAGGAGTGTCAAACATCACTGAAAAAAACGTTTTTGTTGGAGTCTTCCAAGTTTTAAGGCCAATTGGAAGCTGAGCGTGAAGGTTGAAGGCATCTAAAAAGAAGAGATAAATCATCATCATCGTTGAATATCAATTGAATAATGACATTTTATAACCATATATCATGAAGTTGATGAATGATTCTTGCTTTTTCTGAGGTGCATGGCATCTGGTCCTGATTGTTGTTGTTTGGATATCACTTGTTTTTCTTCTTTACATTCTACATTATTCTGATTCTGATTATGTCATATTTACGTATTCTGTTACTGAATACTCACTTTTACTCATTACTGACCTCTTAACCTCCATCTCTACTAGAGGGAAAAGTATTGTCTAGTAAGCTAGACTTATGGTAAGTTAACTGTTTCTGGATGTGCCAAGCTTACATGAAACAGGGAAGTAAGCTATTTTTTTTCAGGTTTTTCAACTTTGAATACCCCTACTGTTGTAGGCACCTAAAATCCACCCCTAGGTTAACTCACTATGCAAATTAGGAAGAGCGGAGAGGGCTATTTCAGACTTCGGGCACAGCCCAACCTTTAGCAACGCTCGGTCTTGGCGAAAAACCATAACTCGAGATAAGATGGTACTACTAGCCCATTTGGGAAATCGGGAGTAAATCTACGCGGGCGATGCCCGTTCTCATCATGGCCATACTGAGCGGTACAGATTTTGTGGTATTCCGAGCACTACACCTCCTCGAACAACTGGGCTTTTCCCATCACGATTACTCAAATAGGTTAGTGCTTCCCATTTCAATTTGGACTGGCCAGTCTCGACAACTTAACTTGTACTAACTGTTACTGAGCGCTCGATGCGGTACATGTATTGTGTTATGAGAGTAGGACTGCCTGATAAAACTGTTCTGCGCATATACTGCCGTCAAGAGAGCATCCCCCCCGAAAAGTCTCGCTAGATGCACTTCATAACCCTCCCGCCCGCGCCACGCTCTGAGCTCCAGAGGATCACATTTGATATCTTCTCGTCCAGATTACAGTCTATAGACTCTTCACCCCATCATCATATGCCTAAAAATCAATATCCCTCGAAAGCACAAATACAGCAACTCACCAAGTACGGTATGCCAACATAAAAAAAAGAAAGGAAAGGAAAAGAAAACCTTCATCAATCATCCCACCACTCCCCTCCCACTCTAATTCATGTTCTCCCCCCCCGCCAATTTAAATCCTCTCCCGCCCCTCCTTCTCAAGCCACTCCCCAACAATTTCAACAACAACCTTAACCTCCCTCCCCCCCTCACCCGCAATCCTCGCCCTAACGGCCAAGACCCGACACGAGAGCGTGTCCCCCACCTTGACCTTCAAATTGCCCTTCGCATTGATAAACCGCCCGTGTGCCACCTCAAGCGTGAGACCAGCAGAGCTGGTCACGATGCGAGGGACTTGAAAGTCTATAGATGGATGATTCTCCATGACACCAGCGATGCCTTCTGTGTCGACCCGGGTTATGGTGATTTTGAGGATGTCGTTGCGTTGGGGCGCGGGAGAGGAGGTCATTTGGACCCAAGGGCGGGCACGTGGGTTGGCGGGTGGACGTGGTCGGTCTGAGGAAGAGTAGTAGTATTCAATTAGCCGGTTGGAACTCTCTTTCTTTTTTTTGTTTCCTCTTTTATACTCAACTCTCTGGATCGTCCTGTTGTGTTGACAGTCGGTTGAGAGAAAATTCCCCCGTTGGAATGGGTTTCCCGGGGGAAGTAATTATACGACGTATTTTCTTTCACGCTTGAATCTTTCCGAGGAGTTTTGAAGGCTGGTTTTTGAAAAAATTGCGGGATCATATCATACTATAGCTTGCATTTGAGAGCTCTTGAAAAATATTAGGGCTTGTTAACGCCCTCAGTGGTTTTTCTCTGGTTTTCTAGGTTTGGAACAGTTTAGGTTTTTTTTTTTTTTTTTTTTCTTGCCGTGCGGTTCCCACTATCAAAGTGCTCACTTAACAATCCCCAACCCCATTTGATAATCACGAGTTATGACTCGCCCATATCCCGGCGCCGAGGAAAGCGGCCGGTTCTTCTAACACACTTGTCAAATCTCACATTCCGAATCTCCGAGACGCTGGCGTATCGTACCTGCCATAGCAATCCATAATAAAGTCCAGCCTGCAATGTCTAGGCGGCTGTTATAATTCCAAGGCATGATTACAGAAACAAGAGACCCGCCGAAAAAGGGTGGGTAGGGGGGCAGGGCGCTGCTTATTACCCCAGAGATCTTCAAATATCCCAACATTATGATACACTTTTTTGCTTACAGTTCAACATGCAGGCTTCCTAATGAATTTTTGGTTTCATAAAAAGGGTCAGTAAGGTGCTACATGGACATCGATTTCCTTTATGCCCTGCGTTCACAGGGATTCAATTCTCAGCAAAAAATATCAATTAATAAAAAGCACAATGTACCGCCGAACAGAACCCAATAAGTCCGACCAAATACAGTACGATACCCGCACGCACCAAGCCAGAACCCAAGACACTCCACACTTTCCCCAAGCCCTCCAGAGACCCACCAAGACGGCGTGTCAGACCGCAAAAGCGGGAGTAAAGCGCATCCATTCCGAGAAACACCAATTCCCCAGGTCTCCCAGCACGGGCAGTCAGTCAAGCTTCCTGTCCAAGTCAAGTCAAATCATTTCCCCACTGCCCAGCCCAATACAAGGAAACAGTCCATCTCGGTGTCCAATTTTGTAGCGTAAACGTTGGTGTTCCCGGCATCCGCCGCACACCAAAAACCCACGACGAGATCATTCCCAACCGGAAATTCATCTCAACCAGGGCACGGAATGTATCCATATCCACATCTCACCCCGAGGACGAACGAATCCCTCCCATAGCAGCGGCACGCGGTAGTCACTAGTACCGTATGAGTATCCGGCATCATGCCTGCTAGAAGGAAGAAAGAAGAAAAAAGCCGTAAGCCTGATAGACGGATGAATGAACACCGAGTAAAAAAAACCCACATCACACACGTAATCCAAGTTGGAGTCGGCGCCATATGATACATCCGTGCTCGCACCCACTCCCCCAGATCCTGGATACAACTAAAATAAGGCGAGAAAAAACCCCCTCGCTATCGGGCGAGACCGGACCGCATTCTCCAGGGTTGGAGATTTAGTGTGCGCCAAGGACCCACAAAAGAGCGGGTTTCGAGTGACATGTTATGACCGCCACGTTCCTTCATTCTCCACCCCCACCGACTGTGTCGTGTCGCACTCGCATGCACAAGCCGACGGACTCGGTCAGATAATTCCCTCAGACCCCCCCCCCGTTCCAATGCAGCGGAGGAGGAGGACGCAAGCCCCGGCATGCTTCGAGCCACACTGCGCCAGGGCGAGGCACTGTTCACTAGACCACCTGCCGTAACCAGAAAGCTGAGAAGCGTTCAACATTGCACGCTTGCGGTTCCGCCTCAACCGGTGCACCAACGACCATCGCAGCCATCATAACCAACACAACCAACCAACTAAACCGCCAGACTCCTCAGCGAGGCGGCACCCTCAGCGAGGCGCGGCATACCTTGGCAATCAAGAATAGTTAGTTAAGTCAAAATAGTTAGTAATATGAATTTCATCATATCGTCTTAAGCACAAGTGAGTGAATCAAGAAACTCAGTCCACGACTTTCATACCATACATTCTGATAATGGGATTGAAAGACTCCACAATTCCTGTCCATGTTCAAGAACAAATGGCCATCAATATGGCTGCCATTCGAACTGCTACAAGCCTTACTGTTGCTGCTGGGACGGTAGGAGCAGCTCCTAGCACCATTATGCATCTCCAGAAGGGAAAAAGGAATTTGTAACGATTCCTGTTCGGATGGTTAGTTCATGGCGATGGGGAAAGATAGTTCTCTTCTTTTTTCTTCTTCTCGCCTTATGATAGCACTAGGCCTCTGCCTATGTTACCAAAAGTATAAGATATTTGTCTTCTATCAGGAACACCTATCGTAAGCTTTCTCTAACTCTTCTTTTTAAAGAGTATTCTTATCGTAGTAGCAATAAAGATAGTGATAATAATAAAGAACGCAAAGATGTTTTATATTCATTAAAGTAATAAGTAGGAAAAGTACTTAGAAGAAAGCGTGAAGAACCTATACTACTCGGCCATGCTGGCCTCCTTATATAGTGTTCTTCCCGCCTCAAGTTATGTGACCCAAAGTGGTCACATGTGCGAAACCCGTGACCTCATAGCAAGGTCATGTACGAAAACTCATAATCCAATTATAACATAATAAACAAGTCATATGACCCCAAGTGGTCACATGCACAAAATCCATGACCTTATAATGAGGTCATATGCAAAATATAACTCATATGCACAAGGTAAACCTACAAGGCATACTTGCAAGGCATACTCACTAGGCACATATCCCATGACTCATGATCAAGTCATGTGTGAAACATAACAAATCATAATATAACAAGTCATATGACCCAAATGAGTCATACGTACAAAGAAATAACATACCTAGGACTCATAATCATTAGTCATGTGAAATCCTTTTCCATACCAAGCTATATTCATGACAGAAAGGTAAGGAAGAGGGCCAAAGAAGGCAAAAGCTCTTACCTGAAGAAGAGCGAGCAGTGGTACACCAGTGCTACTTCCACTGCATTCTAGGATTTCCACCGACTTTATAGCAGTTGCATGAAATTGCAATCTCAATTGTACAAAAGAGAAATCTCCATGAAACACTCGGAAAGCGATGGAAGGAAGGTTTTAAAAAAAATATCCAGAAGTGAAGTCCTGCTTCAGTAAGTAATTGGATTTCATTTGTATTATTTGTGGAAATAATCAGCAATTAATACATTATTTCTTTGACAAGATATTCATTTTTTCTGATTTTATTATTTTATTTGATTATATATTTTATTTCTTTTCTAAATTAGTTCTTCTTGAACATGTATTAATTAGATTTATATAGTTAGAATCATTTGTACAAGAGTACAAAATTATGCTCCAAAATATCTACAATTTTGATGAAGTTGGATTTTTATTAGGCTGAGGTCAGTGAGAAAGAGTATTAGAGGTTGTTAGAAATCCTTGTGAGAATGGGGAATTGAAGTATTGTGTACAAAGTAGATTTTTATTACTTTATATTAGATTTACTAAAATGAATACAAAGTACTAATGGAAATATAGATGGTGCATGTGAATTGTGACCGTTATTAAAGGTGTTTGTGCTAATAGATCTACACTCAAGATTACAATTATACTTAAAGCAGAACAGTTTGTAGCGGAGTGGTTCAAGAAAGTTAGAGGTATACCAGAAGATATAGTTTTTGGGCGCTCGCATAACGGCTGGACCAATGAGAAATTGGAAATAGAGTATTTGAGACAAAACTTTAGAAAAGACAGTATTACAGCACAGAAAGCGAAATACGAGTATTGACTTCTACTATTCGATGGACACAGTAGCCATGTCAATATGCCATTTCTTGACTTCTGCATTTTACAAAAGATCATTCCCCATTGCCTACCTCCCCATCCAACTCATTGATTACATCCATTAGATGTTTGCATTTTTAGTCTCTATAAATACCAGTATCAAAATGTTAGGAATACAAGAAGCGGATACCCAAGAGTCACCTTAAGTAGGATAACCTCACCCAGAATCAGAATCTCTGGTCTCCAACACCCCCTTCCAGCCCCCTGACTGGGCCTGCATATCATCATACATATTAATCTCAGTTGCATCCTGTGACTATAATACCACAGAGTTGAAGGTATCAGAATAACACAATATACGTCATTACTATCAGTCCGACTGGATCCAGTTGACATGATATGTGAGAGGGGACCTTCCGCTAGGTCTGAAAAGTGGAATAGAGTAAATCTGTCAACTACTCTAAAGGTTAATAGGCTTCAAAGATGCGATACCTTTGGAATGAATCGTAAGTAACAGGACATTTTTACATAAAGAGATGGTATTAAATGGTAAAGGATCTCAGCAAGAGACTAATACATTCACATCCACCCTACAATGTCTGAAAGAATCTAGAACTCTGAGCTATACTACCACAGAAGCCATTGGACTTCATGGAGTATTGAAACCATATTACCCAGAGTAATCAAGAGTTGTCGACCGAGGGAATATTTATCAATCCGGTGGAATAGCTTTCTGTGAATTAGTAGGAAGTCCTCTGGAAGATATCTATTGGTTGTATAAGGAGTTATGCAGGTTTAAAGTCTGATAACATAAAAAAAGGTCATAATATGACTAACTTAGCAGATGCAATCCACAAATGAAACTGATCATTTCATCAATGACGGAAACAATTAGAGCTAACTCAATTCGACTTGAGAGCTAGGCCACAAGTCTAAAGACTGTAAGGATAGGATAACTACTATTGAGAATAGTATAGTTCCAAGTTAGTTATATCGTAATTATCAAAGAGAGTGTGGTGATTTTCAGGGTCTTTAGGTGTTTGCATCTTTCAAGAATACCCAATGTTATGAGTTATAATCAGAGAGATTTATAGTTATATGATAAATAGATGTAGTCTGTAAACACTCAGATGCAGAGTATAAATATTGAAGTACCTCCCAAGTTTTAGACATTATCAAGCAATAGAGGGGACCTTAACAATATAATATTGTTTTACAATTCTATCTTGCTTTACCAAATTTACTTCGCTCATAGTAGTCATAAACGAAATGAGTGAACTTGAGCCTTTCTTGACAATCTCTGTTTACAGAAACGAATTTTAATTGACCTAGACAATTCTGAAGTCTATCAGATTGTTTTCACCTAACACAAAAGAAACTAATGTCCCGCTTTGAAAGATATAAATACGGAGTATCAAAAGAGAATTTTGATAAAATTCTCATAGTTACCCATAGAACTTTCTTCTCATCCAGTAACATTCAAAGCGGATTCCGCAATATAGGCCTTGTTCCTATCAACAGAGACATTGTACTTGCAAAAATTCAAGCCTTGTCTTCTAAATCACCAACAGTTCATTAAACTTTCACAAGTTCCAACCAACCATACCCTAATCTGACTTCACCATTGCCTGAGCCCTTGTGTGCTCTCTTAGTCTAACAAATCGATGACTTGTACATACCACGGAGCAAAGTAGAAATCAAAAACAAGAACTAATTATACTTGCAATGCTGCTGACAAACAACCCACAGGAGTGGGAACAAAAGAAAATAGTTACCAACCTACTCTTTACGGCAAACTGGGAACTTACTGAGATTGAAGAAAAGGAGTGGCAAATTCACAATCAGAAACCACAGTTAGCTGATATTCACCATAAGTGCGGAGTAAATCAAACAAGAATACTTACCTCCAGAAAGGGTTGGATAGATTGAGATGATATTAACCACTTTTTTGAATCTCAATTGACTGAGGAGCGTAAGGTAGCTGAGGGGAAGTACAATTGTGTGACAAGTTTGGTTGCTGTAAGAAGTAAGAAGTTAGCAGAATGTATTGAGAAAAGGAAGGAGACAGAGAAGTTAGAAGAGGAAGGAAAGTTACCTAAGTGTGGCAAGACAAGTGCTACCCTGTGAGAGGAGGAAAGCCATCATACACATCAGATATCTGAGGTGGAGCAGAAGGTTGAGAAATTTGACAAACACCTTCAGGATTTGGCCTTTGATGTGGAAGCTGAAAGTGAAGATTTTCTTGGAGGTCCTGAAGTGGAAAGCGTTGGTGGCTTTGAGGTAAAAGGAGCAGAAAATTTGGAGGAGGGAGCAGGAGCTGATGGAGCTCCTACTCCGAGAGATGTGTCTTTGGATCTGACACTTGATTTGTAGTTTGAACCTCTGAAGTAGACAAGCATTCCTGAGGTGGTTGTGTTTTTGATTGTTATGTGGAGAGAAGAGAAGAAAAATAATAAAATAAAGGCCCTCGTCCATAACGGGTAGAATCACATCCACCATCCATGCCAAGACACGCCGCGCCTCGCTGAGGATGCCACCTCGCTGAGGTGTCTGGCGGTTTACACACTCGAATAACAACTCGTTAACCAAGATAAAATGATTGATCGAGGCTATAACCGCGGTCTAAGGTAATGTGGGGCACTTTTTCATTTTAAGCTCAACTACGTCATGGCCATGGCCCAGGACCTTCTTTCTTGTTACAAGGTCCGACAAGCAATTATGAAACGGTTATTTGGGGTTAACCAGCCGAATATATCCTTATCTGTTCAAGTTAATGACTTCCCTACCCTTGCCAGGTGAGCCCCGCCTTTTGCCCACGGTTGGAGTCAGGTGCTGTGTGGCGGAGCATCTCAGCTCTCGACAAATATCATATCGTATCGTACAGTACTCGGGTAGTCAGAGAACCCCACTCGAGGTCAGGTATATACACATGTGCGGTACCCAGACCTTTGCCTCCATTCACAGTTCACAATGAGAATAAATACGACTTAAGGTCATTTTATTGATAAGTCTACCTCAATCCCAAGTCTCACAAGGCATCCAGCGAGAAGAGGGGAAAAAGAAGGAAAAAAAAACACACCCCCAACCAACCAACCAACCAACCAACCAACAAAACCCCCTCCAGCCAGAATCCGTTGGAGTAACGTTTTATTAAGTATGTATACTGCAAACCCCCGAAATCTCAAGCATGCACACTGTAATAAACCCCACATGTCTTCCAGCGCAAAGCATTCCTCAAATACCAACGTAAACGGTGTTGAGGAAGGCTGGAGACGCAGGGCTTAAAACCCGTGGATCTAAATATCATGTGAGCAGAGCCTCCAACCGAATTGCCGGAAATTATTTCCGAAGAAAATGGCTCACCTTGATATTCTCTTTGGCAAGTGCGTACTTGCCCATCTTGTCGCTTCCTTTATCGGTAAGGAAGTCCATAACCTTTGTACGATGATCGCCTTGAAGCTGGATCACCTCTCCCATGTCCTTATCCTGGATAATAGTGCCATTGCAAGCTGCAACGATGGAGGTAACACAAGGTCAGCGCCTCCGTTATCTCAAAACAATCAAGGGGCAAGATCGATGCCCTGCCTAAACGATATGGAAGACAGACGGGCAGAGCCCCCGAATCGAGCAGAATGGTGGGGAAGGGGGATAATTACCATATTCCTTTTTGAAAGCTTTCAAAAGAGCTTTAGGACTGTATTCTTTAGACAACCCCTGGACAGTCGTCAAGGTCTTGCGACCGTTGCGCTCTGAGAGAAACAAGTAAGTAAAAATGTGCAGAACCAAGTGCAACTAATTTTCTCACAAAAAAAAACTCAAAAGGTACTCACGTTGGATACGAATATGGACGTAATTCTTGGGCTGAGTATCACCAACGTCGTCGGCGAAAGGATCTAGGAAGGTGTTAGCATTCAAAAACGACAGCTTAAGCGATCGAGAAGCATCCAGCAGTAAGGCGGCGAACAAGGCCAACCAATGATATCGGATTAAGCTGGAATCTGAGAGGAGTTGTGCCTCCAGGCGAAAGCACTGATGTGGCGAAAAACTCGAGAAAGAAAAAAGACTCACCATTAACCTTGAGATTTTCGATGGACATAAACAGACTTCGAGGGGGGTTGGGTATGCGGGAAAGCTGTTTCTGGGTGCTTCGGAGCAGTGGTTTGGACTTGAAATGTAGTAGTGTTGTGCCGGTGATAGCTTGTGTGTTGGACGGGAATGCGAAGGGAGAGGGCGGAGGCAGGAATGTTCTTGGTGGGGAGAGAGAGAAGGGGGTACCGTAGGAGGAGGCAGAGGGGTGGAACTTAAATAGGCGCCGCTGGGCCACAGCGAAATCAGTCAGATGGCGACGAAGCAGGGCTGGAGTGGGCTGGCAGCTGGGTTCCCTCCTAATTTACTAATTTACGAGCACAACATGTAACTCGCAAACTACCGGTACCGGCACGCCATCATAGCAACCCACCAAAACGAGGCCCAGCAACCGAAACCAAACCAAACAAACGGAGCCCCACCACCAATCATGTTCTATGCAAAAACCTTATGATAGTCCACTCGAGTACTCTACCTGTGCTCATATGCGTTATGGGTAACCCAACTTTGCTACGCTACCCCGTAGAAGGCTGTGCTGAGTGAGAAAAGGAAATGGAGCAGCGAGGGGAAAAGGAAAAAGGAAAAAGGAAAAAGGAAAAAGAAAGACGACCGGATAGAGTAGGGAGGAACCCCTTCTTCCCTACGATCTTGCCCTTCAAGGACTGAGGGAGAAGTTGAACAGCGAATGAACGAGTGGTCTTGGCGACCTGGTTGGATCTGGGCTGAAGCAAATCGGAAATTTGGCTGGGATTTCGCAGGTTTCCTGTCTGCTGCACGCTCTCCCACTGCTCGCTAGTCTACTCGAGTAAAGGCCTACCGGTATCGTATTGCACGGGGACTGGTGCAGCACCCACAGCGATACAGTACCGTACCAGCACCCGAGTAGTCCATCGTAGTCATGATAAAGCCAAAACGAACCATGAGCTCCCTACAGCCTGTTGCGGCGTTTAGCAATAGCACGAGGTGCTGATCAGGCATCTTTACTTACCCTATCATTTCTTCAGCACTGAGGATACCAAAGCACGACACAAACACCGATACCGCGCGAGTACTCCAGTACAACCTCAGTCATACACTACCGGCACGGCATTATATTGCCCTCCTCTCAAAGGACAGAACTATTTGATAGGGAAGCGCCGAGTCATCTACTCGAGTACCGTACTCGTACTGTTTGCATCTCATCCTCCAGATAACAAGAGAAATCCCTCGTCCGGAGCCCCTATCACCCCCTCAATAAAATTGTCTCACATTCCCGTCACCCTTAGTTCTGTGCGAATTGATCTGATCGTTGCCACCATCGCCGCCTACGACTCATCTTCACCGCAACAGAGTGACACAAGCCCGCCATCGTGGCAGGGCCGACTGAAACCGCCCGCTTCCGTCTCAAGAGCCACAAAATTGAAATGTGCGCTGACGAGGGATGGTAGAAGAGGTATTGATATTTCAATGATACACGACTGCCAACACTAAATTCCAGTACCCTATCCAGCTCGTACCATTCACTTTCCCCCCACCTGACAGATCTATGCTTTTCTAGGAGAAATAGTAGATAGTGAAAAGAGTTCTAATGATGCTGTCCAGCATTTCCGGAGGGATTCGCCCTGGCGTTGGGGTTGCGGGGGTCGTTCTTATACTCTTCGGCTGTGGTTTGTTAGTCAAGATATGGTCCCTAACTTCGTACTTTCCTCGCAAAATCCTCCAAGCACAGCAATTTCCATATGCAAGAAAAAACAGAGCAAAGGGATGGGCCAAAAACACATACTATTGGCGAGAAAATTGGAAAGGCTGTTAACTCCGTAGAAAACAACCACACCTGCACAAATTAGTCAGCAATTCCGGATTGAACCCTCCCGATTAGAAATCCTATGTACCAGCAATATAGAAAGGTGCCATCGGCTTAGCTAATCATCGTGCTCGTTGTTAGTGAGATACTGAGCGGGGAGGAAATTAATAGTAGAAGCATACCGATCGGCGTAGGCCATTTCTTCCCAAAGATTCTTTCGAGCATGGCGAGAGGTCCGTAGAAGTCTGAACGGTTTGATGGTTGGCGTTGGCAGGGAGGCGATTGACGGCGATGAAGAAATTGTGGGAAGTGGTGGTGATGGTTGATGTTTCGATGGTGGTGGAATCGGGTTCGGGTTTGTGGGAAAGGGGACGTTGTCCGTGAAATGGATCAACCCCACCTAAAATTATTTCTAGGGAAACTCAAGAATACAAAAAGCAATAACAAAACATCCACTGAAAAGTGCAAATAGATTCAAACTACAATTTTAGTACATCCTTCACATCAACTTCCAATTCGCTTGACTTGCGCCAGAATCACTTGTGACAAAGAATACCCTGCACAGCAGTGTACGAGTACTCAAAGCTGGCCTTATCAAGAGCCTCCAAACAACAATCACCCTATCCCACCAAAACAAAAGCAAGGCAGAGCAAAAAAATGTCGTTCGGAACCACAAGCACAATTTCCTCACTAAACGGCTGCGTATCCTCCCTCCAAAACTCAATCCGGCTCCTAGACTCTTCGATATCAATCCTGGACTCGGGAGTCCACGATTTCCCACGCATCAAGAAAGTCCTACAATGTACTCGGGTTCGTTCGTCCCGACTGCGGACACTGCAATAGACGGCTAATAGGGGGGTTAGCACTTTGAACTTATCTCCGAGCCAACACTGTACGCCGCACAGACCGCCCTCGCTGACGAGATTGGGCCGGAGGTTGAGCATTTGCTTCGCCGGGTGGAACAGCATTTGGCCAAGATGGAGAGGAGGGAGAAGGCGCTTATTGCGAAGTCGGAGTTGCAGGAGGGGAGGCTGCAGCAAAAGCCTTCGCTCTATACCACAGCTTCTTCAAGGCAGAGAAGTGGACTTGGCGGGAATGTTCAGAATATAGAGAAGCTGAGGATATTGAAGGGGAAGAAGGAAAGGTTGGCTCATACAATTGAGAGGTTATCATTACAGGCAGGTCACAAGGTATATCATTCTTTTCAACTTGTTGGGCTCTTCCACAGAACAAAGGTTGACATTGGCTGCAACCAACAGGAAAGGCAATTGAGGATGACCATGAACTACGGAGCATCATAATGGAGTTTGGTGGTGTCGGTCGGTTTCTCGCACACGCATCACTGGTGAATTGGCGTTATTGCGGCCTTAGAATTATTGTTGGAATCTAGTCACAAATATTCGGGAACACTATGCTTTCCAGTAACTTATTTCAAGGTCCTCAGCACAATCGGTCCAATCAAAGACGCATCTGCAAAGAACAATCAATCCTATCTCTGGCAAACTCCAGCTGCACACTTCGCGATGTCCAAGGACTTGATGACCAGTTCCAACGCATGCTCTAGACCTCCCAGCTTTGCCCAGATAGCCATTAAGCTGGGATCCTGACTCTCAACCCTGACCCTCTCCTTGACCCGCACGTCCCCCCCTCTATAGCTATAAATCTGGTCCTGATTAGCGGCCCCAACTCCATTTCCCCCACCCCCCAGCCCCACAGCCGCAGCAAATCTTTCCCGAAAGCCAAACGGGGACTCCAACGACGGTAATACAAATGCGGGCCCACGATGCTCCGGGGGAGTTAATGGTTCTAGCGTCCGTAGTTCCACTATGAGTGCCGCCTCTGATATATAAACATCAAGCGCAAGATGAGGATGAAGTGGAGGGTCAAATATCTGAGCAATCAGCCTGCCGTAAACCAAATCGCAGAATAGATCTCGGGTGAACTTACTCTGTGATCCATGGCGTGGTAGGGAAACAATCGATGCGCCTGGGTCCCTCTCAATGCATCTCTCGCAGCACGAACGCTCCTCATTGCCCCACCCAGCTTCTCAGCAACGCCCATTCCCCCATTCACTATGTCCAGACCCTCCGCAACGTGATTTCCAACATCCGCCAACTGCTCCAGCACAATACCCTTCCCCTTGGAGTCCAAGCTCAGTTTATGGCAGGCAAACCCCTTTGTATTTGGCAGCCCGTACATCTTGACCTGCATATCCGATTTAATGACTTTATTAGCCACCCGCGTCGCATACCCCTTGAGTGACTCCGAGCGCGGTGAGGAAAGAACTAGCGTAGAGCCTGTGCTCGATGCGAGGAGGTTGGAGCACTCTCGCAGGCCAGAGCGGACATTGTCGACTGTTTCCTGCAGGGTGTCCAGAAGCCAGGCTAGCTCTCGGACCTGTTATCAGTTAGAGCGAGATGAGGATTTGGGGTGAGGGAGAGGTCTGACGCCAGATTCTTCTTCAGCTTTCAATATATCTTCTTCGACGCGTGGGGGGTAGAGGGCTGCTGCCATAGCGCCGTTACCGTTAAACCGATAAGGCTGGTTTGGTTTCGTTAGTTGGTTTGGTTGAAGCGAGGGAGACTGCAGCACCAAGACACATGGAAAAGGCTCAAGTTAAATTTACTTGTAGGATTGCCCGAGACATAGGATCACCCCTAGTCTAGACTACGGTATTGTACCTACCTACCCCCGCGTCCCTGCCGTTGACAACGCCAACGATGAATTCTCTAGTGCTGAGACCGGTCATTAGGCGAACGGGTCTGGCGAGGGATCTTCCCAAGGTTGCTTTCACATCTCAATTCGTACCCTTCACTTCCCTATCTCGACCACCACCCAATTACGAGGGTCATGTTCCGCTCACTATCCCCGAGAGAGGATTCCTTGCTGTGGGTTCGGCGGTGATGTCACTATTGAGCCCTCGGCGTGCAGGTAATTTTCTTCTTCTCCCGAGCTTAGCTCATCCAGAACTACGATAGCTGTCTGTTCTTTATTTTAATGGCCGTAGCCGCCCTCTATCAGGGATGCTAATATGCACACAGACCTGATTGCAGCTCTCGGAGAAGCTACAGCAACACCATACTTCATTTACAGGCTCCGAGATGCCATGCTATTATCCCCTACCGGTCGGAGGATTCTCAAAGATCGCCCCAGAATTAATTCCACCACAATGAGTATGGGGAAGCTACGGGAGTTGCCGGACGGCACCGTGGGCAAGGAATACGTAGCGTGGCTAGACAAGGAGGGCGTCTCGCCAGATACTCGGTCTCAGGTATATATTGCTGTTCCCGTCCAAATGCGCCAAGGGTCTCAAAGTGTATTTTTGCACGTCTTGTTACATTTGGACCAGCGGCGGTTTGAAGACCGTTAGTAAGGCGTAGCCGGATGGTGGCCCCGATATCTACATTGGGGGAAGAATCTCAGAAAGGAATTGCTAACAAGAAATAGGTTAGATATATTGATGATCCGGAGTGTGCCTATGTTATGCAGAGGTACCGGGAGTGTCACGACTTCTATCACGCTCTTACAGGGCTACCTATCATGGTTGAGGGAGAGGTTGCTTTGAAGGCTTTTGAATTTGCAAATACACTTATTCCCATGACTGGCCTAAGTATGTTTGCGGTGGCAAGACTAAAGCCAAAGGAGAGAAGGAGAATCCTGACCACGTACTTTCCTTGGGCCATCAGAAATGGACTGCAGGCCAAGGAAGTGATGAACATCTATTGGGAAGAGGAGTTGGAGACTGATGTGAAGGAGTTGAGGAAGAGGATCGGCTTGGAGAAGCCTCCGGAGTGAGTGTTACCATATTTTAAACATTGGCATTGGTGCTAACATGATACATTGTCTACTGTAGTCTGCGAAAGATCAGAGCAGAATTGAGGGCCCTGAGAAATACCGAAAAAGCTACAAGGGAGTCCGTGCAACATTAGAGTACTACTTGTATCGCTACCACCGCACAAATGGTTCTGTTTCTGCCCGTTCTCTCATGGCTCAGTCGCCCAGCAAATTATTGGTGATAGCGTTAGGGAATTTCAACCCGCTCAGTCCATCATTAAGATGGCGTTTTGTAGAAACAGCACGGCACTCAAAAACCAAGCAAAACACCATTCCCCACATCCAGGATGACCAGAAAATCACGCCACCATTCACAGATCGAAATCGTCGTCATCATCAAGAACACCTTTCCGACGTGAAAAAACAACCTTCTGCTCGGTGGTCTTTTTCTCATCGATGGCATTGATCAGGGCAATCAAGTCCTCCTCCGTGACACGTTGGCGAATCTGATTAGAACGGGCCATCATGATCAAACGGTTCTCAAGATCGCGAGCCCTCGATTCCTTAACCATGGCTATCCGGCCAAGACGGTCGACGGCTTCCGGAGCAAGTATTTGCGAAATTATAGACTTCCGAGCTTCATCTGTTGGTCCCCAGATATGAGTTCAGAAGACAAATGAGACGGCGGGGATCAAGATTTGGAAGGGCAAAAAAAAGAACCTTCTTGTTGCCTATAGCCACGGTAAGAAAATATCTGTGCATACAACATTTAAGGGGGGATCTTATTAGACAATACTTCTTATCATTTCCACCCTGACCTTGGCCCTGTTGGGCGAGCTCCTGCATCCTCGCTTGGCGTATTTTCTGCAAGTCTGTGCTAGCCTGGTCAGCTATGGTCATTCACGCAAAATGAAAATGTAGGAAGCCGAACCATCGTCATCCATGTTGCGAGATCTGTCGGGTATAATGTGACGGATAGATGAGGTCGGGGAAATTTGACGATAGGCGGTGTGGGAGATGGGATGATGGTGGTGATGAAAGGTTCCCCCGTGCCCCTCGTTTCCGTGCTTCTTTGCCCCGCATTCCAGGATTTTTCTTTTGGTTGCGATGCGGCTGCCAAGTAGGGCCAGTGACGGTTGGGCAGCGCCTGGGTTCCCTGTATCATGCTTGCGTAGTTTTCCTCCCCGAGCGGCTTCAGCGGCGCGAGGGCCGTTGTTACTTCATTGGGGCGAAAGTTGCACTCGTTAGACGCCGTACTCTTCCCGTCAGGGACTGATCGGATGGTTACAGGGCAAGATTTGTTTGAAGCATGACAGGATATGGGTGCTTTTCCATGCCCGAGCAGCCGCCTTACTCTCTGCTATCATAGCTGTACCGGTACGTGTACAGTACCGGCACGGTACCCGTACCCGAGTAGGTACTCGCACTCCACTCAATCGCCCATTTCTCCGGCTCTTTTCCCGGCCAATTCGTCACCCATTCTTCCTTGTCACACACCGGTACTACAAGCACCGTACTAGTACAACCGCTTGCCGCCTCTTCCCTCCTGGATTCCCCTGTCTTCCTTTTTCTTTGCCCTTTCGTGAGCTGGGATCCACAGGCTCCAATCAGCCAGCAAGTTGCTGTGCGAGCACGTACTCGTACAGCACAGATGGCACTTGTACCGGTGCAGAACGGTACGTGTATGATACCGATACTGTAGAGGAGAAACGGACACAAGCCGCTTATCCTAATTCGATTTTTTGGTACTGTAGAAAATGGTAGCCATCATTCCGTCACCCGTCACTTCCTTCTTGAGCTTATTCCGTATGGCCTTTTTGGCGTTTTTGAGGGTTTAGCTACACCTCGCAGTTACAGTTTAAGGCTTAGTCCTCGCCAGGCGCCTGCTATCCTGTCTACTTGGAGAAGAGAGAGTGTGTTGCACTTTTTCCCGCTCCTCTCTTCTCATCCCTCGAAAAAAGCCTTCCTGCTGCTGCTTCCTGCTTGCTATTTGCTGCTCGCTGCAGCCTGTGTTGAAGCATCTCGTTTCCCCTTCGTCTTCTTCCGGGAAACCTGCTCCGGTTTCACACGCCTGCCGGCCAGCCAGCCAACAATCCGCCGGGACAGACTGATACCGATACAGTACTTTATTGTACTCCTACAGTACCATACCATTGACAGGACAGACGGTTGGGCTAGCGAACCAGACACTTCTGCTCTTTCCCTTCCTCTTCCCCCTCTTCCCCCCCTTCCCTTTCCTCTTCTCTTCACCTTCTCTCATTCAGTTGTTAGTCCAACCATTCCCTCCTTTCCTTCCCTTTTCCTACAGTACTCCTAGCCATCTTCCGCCAAACCTTTCGCACCGCTGTTGTCACCCTGTACACTCCTCCCCTCCCCCTTGTAGCTGTCAGTTAGCCAGTCGATCCTTGACATTTCCCTCCGGTCCCTTCCGCTGCTACACCATCATTCTTTCTCTCGCTCATAGCTTTTACAAACATTTTCCCATTTTCTATTCTCTCTCTCACCTTCTATCTCGAATTTCCCCCTCCTCGCGAAAAAAAAGGGAGTGTCAATCGTTGCATCAAATAGATCACCGCCCCGCTTCGAACCGTTCCCATACTCGAGCATAAAGAAAAAAAGTACTCGTACACATCTCTCCCACGAACTCTCTTCTCTCATTCACCTCCTGCTCCATACATATCTCTCCTCAACTCTGTTCCCATCTTCTCCGACCCTGCCCTTCGCTCCTGTTTCCGCGCTTCCGAGCCATCCTTTGGCCCCTCCCGACCCCCTTCGAGACTTATTTCGTTCCAGGCCGCCAAGCTGGCTGAGTGAGTTTTCCACGATAAAACCTGGCTCTCGTAGCTGTCCACCATGTCGCTAAATCCTTTCGATCTCTCTCGCAGATATCTTTATCTGGTCCATGCCAACGGGCCGCATGGGCCCCCCTTTTCGGGACCTTCTTCGAAACCTCCTCTCCGTTCGGTGACGACGACCGGCCATAAACTCTCACCCTTATCTATAACCTCCCCGCCAGCGTTTTCAACAATGACCGCAGACCGTCCGAATCTGTGCAAATCCGCTAGCGAGAGCGCTCTACGGGTCCCGACCCCTGATGGAACATCAAGTGGCAGGTCAACACCCGGCGAGAATGGGAGCATGGATCTCAATGTGGAGGTAGCAGCCCTCAGTAATAAGCTCATTAATGCGATCAATCATCAGACCCAATTGGACGACTCGCTCTCGCAAACAAGACATGAATTGGAGATTTCCCGTGCAAGAGTTAAGCAATTGGAGGCGGTGGCCAGGGAGAACACTGACATGTTGGCCAAGGGGCTGCTGGTCAAGAAGTCGGACATTGAGGCCGAAACGAAGCAGCTCAAAGACCGCTTAAATGAAGAGAGGAGGTTGAGGACCAAGGCTGAAGAAGAAAAAAGGGTCATAGAACGGGAATTGGAAGGTTTAACAGCTGCTTTGTTTGGTGAGGCTAATGAGGTAAGCAGTCGCTCCTTAGGCCTATTTCTTGTCAGTTCCGGGTCCTGTTTCTCGCAGTTAACAGTATTAGATGGTCTCCGTAGCGCGGCAAAAGGAAGAGGCGGTTGATAAGAAGAATGAGCAGCTGAGATCTCAATTAGCTGATACTCAGCTCCTTTTGGCTTCTCACCAGGAGCAACTCGCCGAATTAAAGCAAGTAATCCAGCAAATGACAGCGGAGAAAGAGGAAGCAGAGACCACTATGTCTACCGGGACACCTTCAACTCCGGCGCTTGGGAGTAGGACGAGCAAAGAATCGTTAGGTCGTGTCTTTGAGGCCTTGCACTTGTCTCCCGACCTGGCCACTATCGAAGATGTACAGCCGTGCCCGCCTACATCCCTAACGAGCTTGATATATCCTGTCCTTAGGCATGATATCCCAGCCTATCTCGATTTCTGTGAGGTTTTGCATTCTCCGAAAGGAGGTACCAAGACTTCGCCCATACCCCGACTGTCAAGCGGCTCTTTTTCGCCTATACAAGCTATGGGTATCGGAATGGGTATTTCCTATGGTTCATCATCAACCAGCAACTCCTCCACCGGGCTCTCTAGTGCCCTGTTTGGAGCTAGGGTGGACAAGGGCAGTGATGGCCGTCCAGCAAGTCCGGCGGGTGTCGGCTCCGCTATCAATGGCAATGCTCAGCAGCAGATCGGACTCGCCTTAAAGGAAACTAAATTTTATAAGCGAGTTTTGGTTGAAGATATTGAACCTACTCTCCGGGTCGATTTGGCGCCTGGGCTTTCCTGGCTGGCTCGCCGGAATGTGTCCTCAGCAATCATTGATGGCTCCTTGCAAATCGATCCTCTTCCTATGAATTCGAAATCCAGTGCCGTTAGTTGCTCCATGTGCGGTGAGAGCCGGTTGGACGAGCAGCATGTCAGGACTCATCAGATGCGCACGAGCGATAGTGCAACTGCCCTGAGACACATGCTATGTACCTATTGTGTCAACCGCACAAGGAGTGTTTGTGACTTTCTGGCATTTCTACGAACTCTCAAGGAGGGCATGTGGAAGTGTGACAGTGAAGGTGATGAGAAGCATGCGTGGGAAGAATGCATCAAGCTGAGGGAGCGTATGTTTTGGTGCAGAGTCGGGGGCGGGGTAATACCAGCCTTTATTCACAGGGAATCGGCGAGAAATTCTGAGGATCACGGCGGAGCTGGGAGTTTGAGGCCTGCCGGTGACGAGACCCCACGTGATCTGCAATCTCCTAGGACACCAGAATTGAGAGGATGTGAAGGCCAGGTGAAACTGGAGGTTCCCAGGAGGAGAATAAGTAGGGAATTACCACCAATTGTCCCTGGGAAGGCTTCTGTTAGCGAAACTCCTTCGCCGATAGCTCCTTCGCCGGTCGACAAGGAGCTTCCCCCACCTCCTAGAATCTCCCTCGACAGCACCGCGAATGAAGAGGCAACTATTGAGAACCAAGAGCCGTCCTGGGAGAACGGTCCTGCTGTTGGCATGACCTCGGAGCATTCACCCCCCGCAGTCTCAAAGCAACCCATCGAGCCCGAATCGTTGGCTGCCCCGATCGCAAAAACACCTGGACCGCCTGCGACCACTACTAAAAAGGAGCCCACTGCGCCCGCTGGCGCAGCCGGGTCAGATATGGAGATTCCTCAAGCAGTTCCAGGAGCTTGGTAGTAATCCTCTAAGGCGTTTATAATACTGGAGATATTATTTTATACGAAAGATAATGGATTGCTGAAGCTAGATTTTCGTCCGGGGGGGTGTTATGGGCAAATGTTTTATGTTGGACTAATGCAATGGGGAAGGGGGGGATTTTGCTGGGGCCGAGTATTTATTTTTATTTTTATTTTTATTTTTATTTTTTTCCTTCTTAATATTATACTTCTTTCCTCTCTCTTTCCTCTCTCTTCTCTCAACTAGCTTCTTTCCTGATATATAGTTTTACCACGATTCCATCGTCCAACTGTGTTTGTTTCTCTGGAGTTCTTTTCCTATCCCCCCCCCACTCTACCTGTTTCTATTTTTGTTTCAGGATCTCTTGTTTCGCATTTACAGAGGTTTCACGGTGTACCATGTCCTTTTTTTTCCTTCTCTTTTCATTTCTCTCCAGTTACCTTACTTTTTTTACCTTCCGTTTTTCGTTTTCATTCCTTCTTGCTTTGATATTATCATATGTTACGGGACACGAAGAAAGGAAGAAAAAACTGGAACCAGAGGCTGTTCTCTTTTTTTATTTGGCTGTAACGGGCTTCTATATCATAAAAAGCTGTTCTTTTCTACGGCATGCTAAGTTTGGTTTTATTCAGTTAGTTAATACAAGGCTGGGCTGGGCTTAGGTTCTTCCAGATATCGGTATCATATGGAAGAGGTTTCCGAGTGATTTGCTGTGCGTTTGATATCCTGGTGAGGGGTGAAATTGTTCGGCTTAATTTTGCTCCCCATACTGTTTTTCCAGCCCAAATCCGACTCCGGTAGTGTATAACAAACCGCTCAGCCCCCTCTATATCTCCCCCCTCCTCTTCCTCCGCTGCATCTCAAGAACCACGGGCGCAGCACGCATTCTCGCAAACTCCTTCATAGCGACTGAGTCCGTCTCCGTGCGGATGGCAGTTCCAATGGACATGAAGAAGCTGTTTTTGCCGTTGGTTAATCAAGTTGCGCTCCACTGGGGTAGGGGTCAAACCCAAATGTAGCGGCAGAGCCGAGCATATATTGTCCTAGTGAGCGAAGGAACCCGTTTGGACCTGCGCCGTGTTTCATGAGGTTGTAGCCTCCTATCATCTCAGTTAGTTGTGCTGCAGCGGGAGGGAGGGGAGGGGGAGCACCGAAGAGGAAGCCGATGCAGAGCCCAACGGCTGTTTATAGTCGTTAGCATTAGTATGGGAGGGTAGGGAGTGGAAGGCAAACAAGTCCCCATTATGGCCCCGAGTTTCACTAATCTCCGTTAGCAAATTGAATAGGGTACGGAGAGGGAGAGGAAGAGGAGGGATACTCTTGTCGAAGAGAGTAGGGCCATGAGAGCCATGGCCTCCAGACGCAGATACTGGTACGGGCATGTTTGTGGGTTTTGTGGTGGTGATGATGGTGGGGTGAGTGAGTTGTGGCGGGGTGGTGGGGGATAAGGGATGGGATGGGATGTGGATGTGGATGTGGATGTGGATGTGGATGTACGGTACTCGAGTAACTTAGTGGCTGGTTTGGTGTAAGGGTATGATATGATATTATCCCTTGGGCGGTCTGAGACAGTAAAATTCGCGACAGGCACACTAACCAATACGCTAATCCAGACCTGGGCGCTTGGCAGCTTATTAAGACATGCTGTGATATCAGAATAAGAGAAGGAGTTTATATATGAGTACAGTAACCAAGAAAACAACGGTCGTGAAAAAAAAAAAAAAAAAAAAAAAAGAGAACTAAGAAAGTTGAAAGATCTATTAGAGTACATGAATATCCTTATGACGAATATTAAAACAATGGCGGCAAAGGGCAAATCCACATCCAGGGCCATGACACCGATACTGAGTAGTTGGTGCTTGCTTGTCCTTCTAGTTCATAGCACGTAAAATAAATTGGCACTGAGTACATTCCAGCCTTTTAGAGCCAAAATGTATATACTGATGGGGGGTTGAGTTGCCTGGTGGACAGCTAGGGGCAACAGGAGAAGGAAAAGTGGTGTGCTGCTGGAGTTTACTGTAGCAGGTTTTGTGGATGTAGGAGGCTTTGCAAGGCTTTGAGGTGGGCATTCAGGCATAGTGAGAAATTAAATTCTCTGCAATAGCAACACAGAAGAGCTGGGATTCAGAAAGTAGTCTGCAATTAATGGAGACTCGGTGAGAGAGAAGATAGGAATTTATTACGGTGGTATCAAGAAGTCAGTAGAAGATCGGATGCCAGTTCCGTAAGCATTTCAGTTGTGTGAAGCAGTAGCTCTGGTACTGGTCCGAACCATCTACTTCTACCTTATACTAGTTGTAATCGTTTGTGATTACAGGTATTGGAACATTTGCCCAGTCTATAGTACCAAAAGCCTTACCAATTGCAGGTCTATTGCTGCTACTCTGTTGAGGCTTTTTCCACAAAATGGTAATCCTGTCTTTCCAACTATGGATTGTTGTATAGAAGTGAACTGCACTCTGATCCTGCCATTGTACAGCCAATACCTTTCCAGTACTACTAGCAGGGCTACCAGAGAGCTCATTCCAAGGAATATTGGACTGATTATCATGTAGGTGGAGTGGAAAAGCAGTTTTCCGTACTCTTGCTGTACGATATCCCCCAATTCCCAAGTCTCTTAACCTCTCAAAAAGCACAATTGATGGAAAGTAATTATCCATATAGAGGTTAAAGTGAACCTAGGGGGTTCTAGGTAGAGCTAATGCTAGCTGGTATACTAGTGATCCAGTAATCTTAAGATCACTATATTTAGTCTAAACTTATTAGTTTAAATTTCTAATTAAAATTCAAATCATAATATTTAAATAGAATTACCTCAAGCCCAGCAACAGACTCACTTCTAGAAGCATATAGCCAATTATAGGCATACTCGGTATCACATAAGGCAAATACCTTATAGCCTTCTGTAATTGGCTTACTAGTCATTCTATAGGTATGAAAGCTTTTTTCCCCCAAGTAAATCATCGTTTCATCAACAGTTACATTTGACAGAGGTAGGTAATATTTTTGACACCGGTCACGGAAGATGTGATTGAGTGGTTCCAGCTTTTGGAACCACTTGGCCTAACTAAGCTGAATCTCCAGATCGGATATGTGTAAAACGCGCTTTATCAGACAGAAGTGCTTTAATGACATCGCTCGAACTAGTGTGGATCCTCAGTACTCCTCCTTCCAGTAATGCCATACTACTACCTCTCTCTTTGTACCTAAATACAAAATCAACAGAAGAAAAACCCGTACTTCATCTGAAGTTACCTTTTTCCACCTCCTCCATCCTAGTCCTCTAGCGCCTATCTTTTCCTGCTCCCTTTCCTTCATTACAGCATACTTATTGGTACCTTCTACCAAGATACTAATTGTAATCTCATCTAAGAAGAGTTCAAATAATTGAAGTGGAGTGATTTCACTATCATTCCATAGACGCAAAGGCAGACCAGTAAGCTCCATCCGAGATTGAAGTGGTCTGTAGGGCTCTGGGGTAGTTTCACTAGCATCATGGTTCCCAGATTAGTCTAGATTTCCCCTTTGCGATCACAACTTTTCTGTATCACGTCTTGTACTAACTCTGGGTATCATATTTGATGAAAGCTGTGAAAGAGGAATTTGTGACTTCTTTGATCGTGGCATGAGGGAAGCTTGGTATATCTTCTTAATCAATTTACTTTACATCTACATGTTATAAGATGTGAGGTTGCCATCTCTTGTCAATCTTTACAGAGTTTTTCTTTAACATACCTGTCGCGGATTTTACTGTCTCAGACCGCCCAAGGGATATTATATCGTACTGGTGTGACCTAGGGGGATAGGGTAGGGTAGTTTATCAGTCATGCAAGTCATTTCATCACCCACTAAATGTTTGTGTTAAGTAGTTTGCTAGATGTGCAGAGTTTTCTGTATTCAAGCCACCTTTCTGTTCCTTAGTTTAGGAGTGTGTGACCATTGGGAGTACACCATAGGAAAATCACCACTCTTAAGTTCTTTCAATTTGGCCGAGCCACATTTCCTTTTAGCCTACCCTTGTATAGTGGGTTTATTGATAGTCTGTTGGGTCATTTCTACACTTATCTACTGTGTGGGTTAACGAGAGGTCATAACTGCATCATGGAGATAGGATACGGTACACACAACCCACCATCAAATCAATACAGGTAGAAGAAACAGTGTGACAACTGGTACTCTGAAATGGATTGGGGTTAAGAAGCTTGACGACTTGCTCCTCAATCATCACATCAGATCTTGTCATTACCAGTGTGGAATCGCAAGATTGCGGATGGAATTGAAGAGAAACTGGTGCCTGTCCTTGGAGAGTGCCTAGACTGCTTGAGGGCAACAAGACTAGAAGGAGCTGAGTCAGACGACCTAAGTATCTTGTATTATAGAAGGGACAGGTACTGGTACTCTATCATAATGTGTGAGCTGTGGGAGGAAACGAAGGAGGAATTGAGAAGTCTGAGTCAGTCAGCATCCTCCGGGTATCCCGTGTTGTTAGCTAGTTGGCTTAGTGGTACAATAGGTCGACAACACAAGATGGAATTGAAGTTTACTGAAGAAGAAGAGATCAAGATGAAGGAGTTCTTAGAATGGATGGACCCATAGTTCGCTACTTTAGGTGAAGAGTTTGATGGAGTAACTGCTAAGTCGAAGAGGATGCGGGTAGCTTGGCTACATGTTCCTTGTCCGGCACGCTCCGTTACTGTGAGGTTCATGCTTGCATTAGACCAAGATGTCTAGTGGGATGAGGAGTGGCTGAGGGAGGCCATGATTGACCGGTTTCATAAGGCTGAGTGAGAAGACCAGACAGATGAAGATATCTTGATGACAATGAGCACCCTCCAGCAAGGCAATCGTGATGTCTTCAGGTACTCATGCAAGGTGCTGAAACTACTCCTGTGGAAGCCAAGCCGCCCTCGGCACTACGACAAGATTCTCATTGGTTACTACCTTATTGGCCTCATGAGCCGACGTCTGTAGGAGCTTAGCATCATGAGCTTCTGTAAGCATGACTTACAGGAGACTCCTATCCAGGTTGTTAAGGGCGTGATGCAACTGGCCACCCAGCTGAAGATTAAGGGCTACCGCAATTACGATAGTAGGCAGAGTGGCGATGACGATGAGGAGGCAGATAGGAGTGATAGTGGCATTGACTCCAATTATGCAGAGGACTCCAGCAGTGCTGAAGATGACGATAATGATGATTATTGGGATTGAAGGAAGAAAAAGACAAGAAAGGTAGTAAAAGTGAAAAGCTTGAGCAAGAGGAAAGAAAAGAGACTGCCGAGTCAGGAGAAGGAAAACTGTAGAGGTAACGGCCATGAGGAAAACGTTAGTAGTGAAGTGTGAGAACTGTGTAAAATGATGTGGGATCTGATGCAGTTGTGGAAAACAAGTATCACTCGCAGGACTGGAGCCGTCACAGGGTGTGCTGAGGAAGATGTCATTCTATTAGAGACCTATGCAGTTGGAAAAGGGTATATGAGATACCCATATAGCCAGCAAGACGCCAGATGCCCAGCTGCTTGCCGTGAGGAGTACCCGAGTAGGCATAGCCAAGTATTGCACCCAGCAGAGTTCTATCAAGAAAGTAAAAAAACGCACCCTACAGTGTCTGAAGGCACTTATTGGGAGGCAGCCCATAGTGATTACCCTACAGGCTCATATTTCGATAACTTTGCCAGACGGTCAATAGAGGACCCGCAAGTCTCTCAAGTTAGTATTCCTCCACAACCATGCACCACATTAGCCTGTTCTTCTGAGGAGTTATCACGACTGCAACGGATTGTCAGCTCCAATAGAGTGCTATATTATCTATCCTGCCCGTGTGTTTACTACTACTGCTATGTGGAAGGCCACTTATACTCGTAATGCTTGAGACTTGACAGTTTAGCCACTAGGGTAGACAATCTTGGACTAGAATACCCAGATACTCCCACTGAGCCCAGAGGAGAGGCATCAGCGCAGGACAGGAACAGACCAGTCAATGTAGTCAAAGTCATAGCAAAGTTGTCAGCACTGGAGGGAATGAAGGTCCAGGAGGTGTCAGTGGCAGCTGTTAAGGATTCAGCAGATTTGATAG